>NC_053025.1:33029002-33191142 GCF_003073215.2 Triticum urartu
GAATTCATTCATGATGCTACTGAAAATTATTATGAGGGAGGAATATATACTTGTAGGAGTTGTAATAATATCAAGCTCCCTCTCTATGTGCTTAAAGTTTTAAAGTTACGCTTGTTTTACCTTCCTATGCAAGTTGAGTCTTGTTCTCATAAGTTGTTTGCTCACAAAATACCTATGCATAGGAAGTGGCTTAGGCTTAAATGTGCTAGTTATATTCTTCATGATGCTCCCTTTATGTTTCAATTCTTATCTTTTATGTGAGCATCATTGAAATCATCATGCCTAGCTAGGGGCGTCAAATGATAGCGCTTGTTGGGAGGCAACCCAATTTTATTTATGTTCCTTGCTTTTTGCTCCTGTTTAGTAATAAATAATTAATATAGCCTCTGTTTAGATGTGGTTTTATGTTTTAATTAGTGTTTGTGCCAAGTAGAACCTTTGGGAAGACTTGGGTGAAGTCTTTGTGATCTTGCTGTAAAAAACAGAAACTTTAGCGCTCACGAGATTTACTACCATTTTTTTACTGGAGAGTGCGATTAGGTTGATTCTTTTTGAAGATGATTAATAGAAAAATTCCTCACGTCCACCAATTTATTTCAGAATTTTTGGGTTACATAAGTATACTTTTGATACAAATTACTACAGATTGTTCTGTTTTTGACAGATTCTGTTTTCTATGTGTTGTTTGCTTATTTTGATGAATCTATGAGTAGTATCGGAGGGTATGAACCATAGAGAAGTTGGAATACAGTAGATATTACACCAATATGAATTTAGAATGAGTTCACAACAGTACCAAAGTGGTGATTTATTTTCTTATACTAACGGAGCTTACAAGTTTTCTGTTAAGTTTTGTGTTGTGAAGTTTTCAAGTTTTGGGTAAAGATTCGATGGACTATGGAATAAGGAGTGGCAAGAGCCTAAGCTTGGGTATTCACAAGGCACCCCAAGGTAATATTCAAGGACAACCAAGGGCCTAATCTTGGGGATGCCCCGGATGGCATCCCCTCTTTCGTCTTCGTTCATCGTAACTTTACTTGGAGCTATATTTTTATTCACCACGTGATATGTGTTTTTCTTGAAGCGCCATTTTATTTTATTTTGTTTTGCTTGATGTTTGAATAAAATACCAAGATCTTAAATTCTTAAATGTTAGAGAGTCTTCACATAGTTACATAATTATTCAACTACTCATTGATCTTCACTTATATCTTTTGGAGCAGTTTGTCATTTGCTCTAGTGCTTCACTTATATCTTCTTAGAGCATGGTGGTGGTTTTATTTGAAGAAATTGTTAAACTCTCATGATTCACTTATATTATTTTGAGAGTCTTTAGAACATCATGGTAGTTTGCTTTTGGTTATGAAACTAGTCCTAATATGATAGGCATCCAAGATGGGTATAATAAAAACTTTCATATAAGTGCATTGAATACTATGAGAAGTTTGATACTTGATAATTGTTTTGAGATATGAAGATGGTAATGTTATAGTCGTGCTAGTTGAGTAATTGTGAAATTGAGAAATACTTGTGTTGAGGTTTTCAAGTCCCGTAGCATGCACGTATGGTAACCGTTGTATGACAAATTTGAAGCATGAGGTGTTTCTTTGATTGCCTTCCTTATGAGTGGCGGTCGGGGACGAGCGATGGTCTTTTCCTACCAATCTATCCCCCTAGGAGCATGCGTGTAGTGCTTGGTTTTTGATGACTTGTAGATTTTTGCAATAAGTATGTGAGTTCTTTATGACTAATGTTGAGTCCATGGATTATACGCACTCTCACCCTTCCATCATTGCTAGCCTCTTCGGTACCGTGCTTTGCCCTTTCTCACCTCGAGAGTTGGTGCAAACTTCGCCGGTGCATCCAACCCCCGTGATATGATACACTCTATCACACATAAACCTCCTTATATCTTCCTCAAAACAGCCACCATAACTACCTATTATGGCATTTCCATAGCCATTACGAGATATATTGCCATGCAACTTTCCATCGTTCCGTTTATCATGACACACATCATCATTGTCATATTGCCTTGCATGATCATGTAGTTGACATCGTATTTGTGGCAAGGCCACCATGCATAATTTATCATACATGTCACTCTTGATTCATTGCCCATCCCGGTACCCCGCCGGAGGCATGCATATAGAGTCATATTTTGTTCTAGTATCGAGTTGTAATATTTGAGTTGTAAATGAATAGAAGTGTGATGATCATCATTAATAGAGCATTGTCCCAAAAAAGGGAGAAAGGCCAAAAAAGGCCCAAAAAAGAAATAAAAAGGGAAAATGCTACTATCCTCTTTTTCCACACTTGTGCTTCAAAGTAGCACCACGATCTTTATGATAGAGAGTCTCTTGTTTTGTCACTTTCATATACTAGTGGGAATTTTTCTTTATAGAACTTGGCTTGTATATTCCAACAATGGGCTTCCTCAAATGCCCTAGGTCTTCGTGAGCAAGAAAGTTGGATGCACACCCACTTATTTTCTTTTGTTGATCTTTCATACATTTATAGCTCTAGTGCATCCGTTGCATGGCAATCCCTACTCCTCGCATTGACATCAATTGATGGTCATCTCCATAGCCCGTTGATTAGCCGCGTCAATGTGAGACTTTATCCTTTTTTGTCTTGTCCACACAACCCCCATCATTATATTCTATTCCACCCATAGTGCTATGTCCATGGCTCACGCCCAAGTATTGCGCGAAAGTTGAAAAAAGTTTGAGATTACTAAAGTATGAAACAATTGCTTGGCTTGTCATTGGGGTTGTGCATGATGAGAGCATTTTTGTGTGACAAAAATGAAGCATAGCCAAACTATATGATTTTGTAGGGATAAGCTTTCTTTGGCCATGTTATTTTGAGAAGACATAATTGCTTAGTTAGTATGCTTGAAGTATTTTTTATGTCAATATTAAACTTTTGTCTTGAATCTTTCGGATCTGAATATTCTTGCCACAATAAAGAGAATTACATGGATAAATACGTTAGGTAGCATTCCACATCAAAAATTATGTTTTTATCATTTACATACTCGAGGACGAGCAGGAATTAAGCTTGGGGATGCTTGATACGTCTCCAACGTATCTATGATTTTTGATTGTTCCATGCTATTATATTATCAATCTAGGATATTTTATATGCATTTATATGCTATTTTATATGATTTTTGGGACTAACCTATTAACCTAGAGCCCAGTGCCATTTTCTGTTATACAGGCTTCTCCAAAAGTCTATATAAAACCATATGCTTTGATCACACTATCAAAATGTATATTCCAACTCCGAGAGGCTTGCACCAGTCCATAAATGGATCGGTGGAGCTTGCACACTTTGTTAGCACCTTTAGGATCAACAAAACCTTCTGGTTGCATCATATACAACTCTTATTTAAGAAATCCATTAAGGAATGCAGTTTTGACATCCATTTGCCAAATTTCATAATCATAAAATGCAACAATTGCTAACATGATTCGGATTCAGACAGACTTAAGCATCGCTACGGGTGAGAATGTCTCATCATAGTCAACTCCTTGAACTTGTCGAAAAGCTTTCACAATAAGTCGAGCTTTGTAGACAGTAACATTACTTCAGTCTTCTTCTTGAAGATCCATTTATTCTCTATGGCTTGTCGATCATCAGGCAAGTCAACCAAAGTCCATACTTTGTTCTCATACATGGATCCCATCTCAGATTTCATGGCCTCAAGCCATTTCACGGAATCTGGGCTCATCATCGCTTCCTCATAGTTCGTAGGTTCGTCATGGTATAGTAACATGACTTCCAGAATAGGATTACCATACCACTCTGGTGCGGAACGCACTCTGGTTGACCTACGAGGTTCGGTAGTAACTTGATCTGAAGTTTCATGATCATTATCATTAGCTTCCTCACTAATTGGTGTAGGCATCACTGGAACAATTTTCTGTGATGAACTAATTTCCAATTCGAGAGAAGGTACAACTACCTCATCAAGTTCTACTTTCCTCCCACTCACTTCTTTCAAGAGAAACTCCTTCTCTAGAAAGGATCCATTCTTAGCAACAAATATCTTGCCTTCGGATCTGTGATAGAAGGTGTACCCAATAGTTTCTTTTGGGTATCCTATGAAGACACACTTCTCCAATTTAGGTTCGAGCTTATCAGGCTGAAGCTTTAAGAAACGACAGCTTAGGTTTCTTGCCAAACCACAGTTCATATGGTGTCGTCTCAACGGATTTAGATGGTGCCCTATTTACCGTGAATGCAGCTGTCTCTAATGCATAACCCCAAAACGATAGTGATAAATCGGTAAGAGACATCATAGATCGCACCATATATCTAATAAAGTACGGTTACGATGTTCGGACACACCATTATGCTGTGGTGTTCAGGTGGCGTGAGTTATGAAGCTATTCCACATTGTTTTAAGTGAAGACCAAACTCGTAACTCAAATATTCACCTCCGCTATCAGATCGTAGAAACTTTATTTTCTTGTTACGATGATTTTCCACTTCACTCTGAAATTCTTTGAACTTTTCAAATGTTTCAGACTTGTGTTTCATTAAGTAGATATACCCATATCTGCTCAAATCATCTATGAAGGTTAGAAAATAACGATACCCGCCGCGAGCCTCAACACTCATCGGACCGCATACATCAGTGTCTATTATTTCCAATAAGTCAGTGACTCGCTCCATTGTTCCGGAGAATGGGGTCTTAGTCATCTTTCCCATGAGGCATGGTTCGCAGGCATCAAGTGATTCCAAAAGCCCATTTGCCTGGAGCTTCTTCATGCGCTTTACACCAATATGACCTAAACGGCAGTGCCACAAATAAGTTGCACTATCATTATTAACTTTTCATCTTTTGGCATCAATATTATGAATATGTGTATCACCACGATCGAGAAAAAATAGACCACTCATCAAGGGTGCATGACCATAAAAGATATTACTGATATAAATAGAACAACCATTATTCTCTGATTTAAATGAATAACCGTCTCGCATTAAACAAGATCCAGGTATAATGTTCATGCTCAACACTGGCACCAAATAACAATTATTCAGGTCTAAAACTAATCTTGAAGGTAGATGTAGAGGTATCGTGCCGGCGGCGATCACATCGACCATGGAACCATTTCCGACGTGCATCGTCACCTCGTCCTTCGCCAATTTTCGTTTAATCCTTAGCCCCTGTTTCGAGTTGCAAATATGAGCAACAGAACCAGTATCAAGTACCCAGGCGCTACTACGAGA
This sequence comes from Triticum urartu, assembly GCF_003073215.2. Classification (NCBI taxonomy): domain Eukaryota; kingdom Viridiplantae; phylum Streptophyta; class Magnoliopsida; order Poales; family Poaceae; genus Triticum; species Triticum urartu. Next base: position 33,034,250 of record NC_053025.1, read on the forward strand.
ATTAGTAAGGTACACATCAATAACATGTATATCAAATACACATTTCACTTCGCCATCCTTCTTATCCGCCAAATACTTGGGGCAGTTCTGCTTCCAGTGACCAGTCCCTTTGCAGTAGAAGCACTCAGTTTCAGGCTTAGGTCTAGACTTGGGCTTCTTTCCGAGAGCAGCAACTTGCTTGCTATTCTTCTTGAAGTTCCCCTTCTTTCCTTTGCCCTTTTTCTTGAAACTAGTGCTCTTGTTAACCATCAACACTTGATGCTGCTTCTTGATTTCTACCTCCGCAGCCTTGAGCATTGCGAAGAGCTCGGGAATCGTCTTGTTCATCCCCTACATATTATAGTTCATCATGAAGCCTTTATAGCTCGGTGGCAGTGATTTAAGAACTCTGTCAATGACACTATCATCTGGAATATTAACTCCCTGATGAGTCAAGTGGTTATGGTACCCAGACATTCTAAGTATGTGTTCATTGACAGAACTGTTCTCCTCCATCTTGCATCTATAGAACTTGTTGGAAACTTCATATCTCTCAACTCAAGCATTTGCTTGAAATATGAACTTCAACTCTTGGAACATCTCATATGCTCCATGACATTCAAAACGTCTTTGAAGTCCCGATTCTAAGCGATAAAGCATGGCACACTGAACTATCGAGTAGTCATCAGATTTATCTTGCCAGACGTTCATAACGTTCGGAGTTGCTCTTGCAGCAGGTCTTGCACCTAGCGGTGCATCAAGGACGTAATTCTTCTATGCAACAATGAGAATAATCCTCAAGTTACGGATCCAGTCCGTGTAGTTGCTACCATCATCTTTCAACTTAGCTTTCTCTAGGAACGCATTAAAATTCAAGGGAACGGTAGCACGGGCCATTGATCTACAACATAGATATGGAACAACTATCAGGACTAAGTTCATGATAAATTTAAGTTCAATTAATCATATTACTTAAGAACTCCCACTTAGATAGACATCCCTTGAGTCATCTAAATGATTACGTGATCCATATCAACTAAACCATGTCCGATCATCACGTGAGATGGAGTAGTTTTCAATGGTGAACATCTCTATGTTGATCATATCTACTATATGATTCACGTTCGACCTTTCGGTCTCAGTGTTCTGAGGCCATGTCTGTACATGCTAGGCTCGTCAAGTTTAAGCCGAGTATTCCGGGTGTGCAAAACTGTCTTGCACCCGCTGTATGTGAACGTAGAGCTTATCACACCCGATCATCACGTGGTGTCTCGGCACGACGAACCGTCGCAACGATGCATACTCAGGGAGAACACTTATACCTTGAAATTTAGTGAGGGATCATCTTATAATGCTATCGTCGTACTAAGAAAAACAAGATGCATAAAAGATAAACATCACATGCAATCAAAATATGTGACATGATATGGCCATCATCATCTTGTGCCTTTGATCTCCATCTCCAAAGCACCGTCATGATCTTCAACGTCACCGGCTTGACACCTTGATCTACATCATAGCGTCGTTGTCATCTCGCCAACTATTGCTTCTACAACTATCACTAACGCATAGTGATAAAGTAAATCAATTACATGGCGATTGCATTTCATACAATAAAGCAACAACCATAAGTCTCTTGCCAGTTGCCGATAACTTATACAAAACATGATCATCTCATACAATAACGTATATCACATCATGTTTTGACCATATCACATCACAACATGCTCTGCAAAAACAAGTTAGACATGCTCTACTTTGTTGTTGCAAGTTTTACGTGGCTACTATGGGCTTCTAGTAAGAACCGTTCTTACCTACGCATCAAAACCACAATAATTTTTAGTCAAGTGTGCTGTTTTAACCTTCAACAAGGACCGGCCGTAGTCAAATTCGATTCAACTAAAGTTAGAGAAACAGACACCCGCCAGCCACCTTTATGCAAAACAAGTTGCATGTTTGTCGGTGGAACCGGTCTCATGAACGTGGTAATGTAAGGTTGGTCCGGGCCGCTTCATCCAACAATACCGCCGAATCAAAATAAGACGTTGGTGGTAAGCAGTATGACTATGATCGCCCATAACTCTTTGTGTTCTACTCGTGCATATCATCCACGCATAAACCTGGCTCGGATACCACTGTTGGGGAACGTATCATGCAATTTCAAAAAAATTCCTATGATCACGCAAGATCTATCTAGGAGATGCATAGCAATGAGAGGGGAGAGTCTGTCCACGTACCCTTGTCGACCGAAAGCGGAAGCGTTAACTTAACGTGGTTGATGTAGTCGAACATCTTCGCGATCCAACCGATCAAGCACTGAATGTATGACACCTCCGAGTTCAGCACACATTCAGCTCGATGACATCACTCGAACTCTTGATCCAGCAAAGTGTCAAGGGAGAGTTTCTTAGCACGATGACATGGTGACGGTGATGGTGATGTGATCTGCGTAGGGCTTCGCCTAAGCACTACGACAATATGACCGGAGGACTAAACTATGGAGGTGGGCACCGCACACGGCTAAGAGAACAACTGATGTGCTTTGGGGTGCCCCCTGCCCCCGTATATAAAGGAGGAGAAGGAGGAGGCCGGCCCAAGGGGGCGCGCCAAGTGGGGGGAACCGACTAGGACTCCTAGTCCTAGTCGCCCCCTTCCTTTCTTTTGGAGGGGGGAAAGGGAAGGAGAGGGAGAGGGAGAGGGAGAAGGAAAGGGGGGCGCCCCCTCCCCTTGTCCAATTCAGACCGCCCATGGGGGGCGCGAAACACTTCAGAACCATTCCTGTGTCCGAATACTATCATCCAATATATCAATCTTTACCTCTCAACCATTTCGAGACTCCTCGTCTTGTCCCTGATCTCATCCGGGACTCCGAACAATCTTCGGTCACCAAAACACATGACTCAAATTACAAATCGTCATCGAACGTTAAGCGTGCGGAACCTACGGGTTCGAGAACTATGTAGACATGACCGAGACACATCTCCGATCAATAACCAACAGCGGAACCTGGATGCTCATATTGGTTCCTACATATTCTACAAAGATCTTTATCGGTCAAACCGCAATGACAACATACGTCATTCCCTTTGTCATCGATATGTTACTTGCCCGAGATTCGATCGTCGGTATCCTCATACCTAGTTCAATCTCGTTACCGGCAAGTCTCTTTACTCGTTCCGTAATGCATCATCCCGCAACTAACTCATTAGTCACATTGCTTGCAAGGCTTATCGTGATGTGCATTACCGAGAGGGCCCAGAGCTACCTCTCTGATACTCAGAGTGACAAATCCTAATCTTCATCTATGGCAACCCAATAAACACCTTCGGAGACACCTGTAGAGCATCTTTATAATCACCCAGTTACGTTGTGACATTTGATAGCACACAAGGTGTTCCTCCGGTATTCGGGAGTTGCATAATCTCATAGTCAAAGAAATATGTATAAGTCATGAAGAAAGCAATAGCAATAAAACTTAACGATCATTATGCTAAGCTAACAGATGGGTCTTGTCCATCACATCATTCTCCTAATGACGTGATCCCGTTCATCAAATGACAACACATGTCTATGGTCAGGAAACTTAACCATCTTTGATTAACGAGCTAGTCAAGTAGAGGCATACCAAGGACACTTTGTTTTGTCTATGTATTCACACATGTATCAAGTTTCCGGTTAATACAATTCTACCATGAATAACAAACATTTATCATGATATAAGGAAATATAAATAACAACTTTATTATTGCCTCTAGGGCATATTTCCTTCAACTTCGTGCAAGAGCAGGTTGCCCTTGGCCGTGTTCGGGTTCTCCACGTTCCGACGTTGCAACAGTATGCTGACGTGATGACTAAGGGATTGCCTACTCCTGTCTTCGAGGAGTTTCGGTCCAGTCATTGTGTCTCCGGTGACGCTTCGACTGCGGGGGGTGTTGAGTATATATTTGTGTTGCATGTATTTTGTATTGTGGCCCACCTCCTAGTTGTGTATAGTTAAGGTTGAGGCCTGCCATGTACTTATATATACATGCACCGGCACCCCATCAATACATCGATCATTGTATTGCCAACTTGTTCATCTACAGTATGCTTGACCCCCGCGTGACACTATAGCACCCATATAATACAAAAACACTTGAGGCCACTTGTACAAGAAACGTTCGCACATAAATATGAGTTGACTAGCAGATAACCGAGAACCGCACTGTCAAGAATCCCACCAAAACACCACATTATTAAATAAAACACCATTTCCCCCACACGGCAAACCAAATAACAAACGAAAAAACGAAATCCCAACAACACTGATGGGGCAGCGAAGCACGGTCAACCCTTCTAGTCCTTAACTCTAAAGGATAAAAGTTCTCGCTCTTCTTAACTTTAAAGGATAAAAGTTGAAGACCAACTCTAGAGTGCCCGTTTATCTATTATATAAGCATTATAGTCCTTCAAATAGGAAGTAGATGATGTTTTAAACGTCATCACGTTTTCTTATATTTATTTGTGACAATTACTTTTCACACATTTTATTAACTGGTAATTATGAATTTTATATTATGAACGTAATTTTCATTACAAATCCAATGGTATTTAGCGGTAACACTATTTTGGTGCAACTAAAAATCATTCAACAAAAGATAAAACTCTCAACATAAGTATTTTAAAATAAAATGGTACACAATTTTAAACCACTTAAGACGTTGCCCGTGCATTTACGCGGGCCAATTTGCTAGTTTCTAAGAACAACAACTACAATGGAATGTTTTGAAATTAGGTGAATTTGCCATCCCAAATGACTTACCCTTGTCAAATGTAATGCTTATCATTTGTTATCTGCAAGGAAAAAAATGTGTTTTTTACAATGAATATTTCATATTTGTGAATTGTGTTGTTTTACTGTTGCCTTGTTTATTTCATTCTGTTTTGATGTTTCTCTGCCGACTGGGATATACAGTAACAAATTCTAGGTCGATCCTATGGACCATTCCATTTAATAGCTGAGATTCGTGTAAGTAAAAGAATATATATACGAGATCTTTGTGAAATAATTAGAGAATGGCTATGAAACGCCGACAGCTACTATGTGAAAGGATCCTGCACGCCGACAGCTACTATGTGAAAGGATCATATGCAGAGTACTTGTATATATATATATACCAAAAAATATAATAGATAAATGACTACTCCAGCATCTAGAAGCATGCAGGATCCTTTCAAATATCTTTCACTTAGGAAGCAGCTTCGCTGCAGGATCTGTCCAGAAGAAGTCAAGAACGTGTTCGCTAGCTACTTTACGGAAACACGTATCGGGCAGCAATGGGCGACCTCCCACGCACGCTTCCCACGCTCAGAATTGGTACGTTGCCGTCAGAGATGATGTAAGCCGCTCTGCCTTACATGCCTTCTATTAAGCCGCTCTGCCTCTGCTTCATCTCGAAGTCCAAGTGCATACTCCTACGACCAAATACGTAGCAGCAATGGCGCCAGCGCAGCAAGTGCAAGTCTCGCCACCCCCGATTCTCAGCGTCCTCGAGACCACCCTCGTTACTCCCTCGCCCAGCGCCGGCGCCGCCCCGCCGGAGTGCTCCCTCCCGCTCACCTTCTTCGACGTCCTTTGGCTCACCTCCCCGCCCGTCGAGCGCGTCTTCTTCTACCGCCTCGCCGCCGACGCCGACGTCCCCGCCATCCTCTCCAACCTCAAGACCTCGCTGGCCAAAGCTCTCAGCGCCTACTACCCGCTCGCCGGCCGCCTCCGCCTCACGCCCGGGACGGCTGACCGCCATGAGATCTACTACCAGCCGGGCGACGGCGTCACCTTCACCGTCGCCCAGTACTACCGCGACCATGTTGACTTCGACGAGCTCGTGGTTGACAAGCCGAGGAAGGTCTGCAAGATCGCGCCGCTCGCACCGCCTCTTCCCAAGGGGGGCGCGGTGCTCGCGCTGCAGGCCACCGTGCTGCGTCGCGGCCTCGCCGTTGGCATGGCCGTGCACCACGCTGCCTGCGACGGCGCCATCTCCACGCGCTTCCTGCACGCCTGGGCGGCGGCCGGCACCGGCGCCGTCGCTCCGTCGCCTCCTGTCATCGACAGAACCCTCATAAAGGACGCCACGGGTCTCTACGACGTCTTCCTCAAAGCCATGCCGTCGGCCGACGAGATGGAGCACGTCAAGGTGTTGGACGACAAGCTCCTCGCCACGTTCACACTGTCCAAAGAAGACATACAGCGCGTCAAGGACGTGGTAGCCAGCGAGGCGGCGCGGCGAGGCGCGGCGCCGCCGCGATGCTCCTCGCTGGTGGCCACCTTCGGCTTCATGTGGCCCTGCTACCAACGAGCCAGAGACGATGATGCAGGAAGCAACGGCGGCGACCGCCCGACGTACCTGGTCTTCCCCGTCGACCACCGCACGCGGATGAAGCCTCCCGTCCCGGACGGGTACCTCGGCAACTGCGTTGGCGGCGCCATGCACGCCGCGCCCATGGACAAGCTCGCCGAAGCCGGCGCCGGCGGCCTCTTCGTCGCGTGCACGGCGGTAGCTGCAGCAATTGACGAAGCCGTGCGCGGCATCAGGTCACCCGAGATGATCGCGTTGTGGTTGGACAAGTTTAGGGAGGCTGCCATGGCCGGGATGTGGACTGTCGCCGGGTCGCCGAGGTTCCGCGTGTACGAGGTGGACTTTGGGTTCGGGCGGCCGGCCAAGGTGGAGATCGTGTCCGTGGCGAGGACCGGTGCCATGGCGGTGGCAGAAGGGCGGAGCAGCGCCGGCGGCATCGAGGTCGGCATCTCTCTGCCGGCGGCTGGCATGCAGAGGTTCCAAAAGTGCTTCCAAGATGCCATTGACTCGCTTCACCGGTAGACAAGTGATTATTTTTTGCTGTGCAATATCAGGTGAAATTAATAGGTAGACTTGATCTCGAGGAGCTATGCAGCGTCTAGTCGGTTTTGTTCAGATACTGAGATATCAGAATGGTCAGTGAATCCATCATGCATATCCATAGCTAGTGATGTTGGCACATTAATTTTCTTGGTAAAATTTTATTTTTATGTATGTAATCCAAATTTTCTTCGGCACAAACCCAAATTGTCAAATCATGACCGTTCACACAAGTGGTGAATGCTCTCCGCAACACCTGCGATGAAGTTCGAAATACACCGAAAAAGATCAAAAGTTGAATGGTTAGTGGCCGTGGCTGACAAGTTCTGGACAATGAACTTTATTTGGGAGCACATACTCCATAATAAACCGATCGTTTTTTCAGTTTCAATCGAATATCCGCACCCCCTCCTTCTTTCTCTAGCGGTGCCACCCCTTTTTCTTCCTCATTCGAAAACCACACCTGCATGCATGTGAAAGATAAGGGCATCTTCAACGTCATCTATCAAAATGTACACGTAAAACATCCAAGGACACATCCGAAATGTCCGTGGACAGCGGATAGGGGGCGGCCATTTAACCTGATGCATCAAATGCACGACGACTTCCCGACTGTCACTACAACAAGTTTTGCTCGGCTCCGATGAGGGAGGAGCGATGATGGCGGCACGCCTTCAGTCGCTTCAGTGCTTGTAGTCGTCGCTAGGTGATCTACGGACCTGGATGTAATTTTTATTATTTTTGGTGTTCATTGTATTGCCATGATTGAAGAAGAATAGATTGGAAGTTTTCTCGCAAAAATAAAGTAAAAAAATATTCGCCCCGGTCAGGCCGCCTCCATTCGCCATCCATATTTTGATCAATAGTAGCAACTTATAGCATATATGTAAATAAATGCAAACATATGCAATCACAATCATGGATCGATAGTAGCAGTTATGTAAATAAATATCTAAAATAGAGGCTTTGCATAAACAGAGAAACCATGATAGAAGGAACTTCTGCTTTGTTATTAAGAAAGGAGTTATTTCTTCGACTGTGGCATTGGCATGGATGAAAATAGTGATGCGGCCAAGAAGGCAATTTATGCTAATGCTGACGTCGACCCTCGTCTGTTTAACTACAGGTCACCGGTTCAAACCCCGGTTTTGGCCATTTTTCATTCGAAGTGTTATTTCACTGTCAGGTGGGACCCACCCGGTTGCTGACATGTGGGCCCTCCTAGAAAGTCATAATGGCTAAAACTCAAAAGTAATGGAGCTGACTATTTGTGCCACGTCAGCCCTAGCTAACGGGTGGGCCTGCTCTGTCATAAACGTGCCGAAGCGGCAACTAACTTGGATCGGTAGTGATTTGCGAAAAAATGCCCTAAAAGTGATGGCATTTTGTTAGGTATCTAAATTGTGGTAGTTTTTTTGGAAGGGAAGCCTCAATTATACTAATAGTTTTATGCTATTTACTTTTTCAACCGGAGATAGGCAGGTGGCCAGAAAGATCCACGCCCGCAAAGAGACCAGTGTGTTTCTCAAGCTTGATATCTCTAGGGCTTTTGACTTGCTCAACTGGTCGTTTCTGTTTGAGGTGATGAGGAAAAAAGGGTTCGGTCTTAAGTGGTGCACTTGGATTTTGATCCTGCTCAGGACCGCTAATACTAGGGTGATTGTTAATGGGGTGCCTGGTAGAAGTTTCATCCATGCCAAGGGGCTCAGGCAGGGGGACCCGGTCTCACCGTTACTATTTGTGATCGCCATGGACGTGCTATCTAGAATTATGATCAAGGCCGAGAGCCTGGGTGTTGTTAGCAGTTTCACGGTCATCACGACACATCAATCGGTCTCGATATATGCGGATGATGTTGCCTTGTTCGTCAAACCTCGGGCGCCGGATCTAGCCTTCGTCCGAGCTATGTTACATGCCTTTGGGGTGGCCTCGGGCTTGAGGGTCAATTACCAGAAGTCTCTCGCGATTATGATCCACGGTGACAACTCCGATCGGGAGCGGGTTGAATCCATCTTGAATTGTCAGCTGGGCAATTTTCCTTGCAAGTACCTGGGCCTCCAATTGGCTATTAGGCAGCTCACGAGGGCCGAGTGGCAGCCCATGATTGATCATGCTAAAAAATGTGCCCCGGCTTGGCAAAGAGGGCTGCTGCACCGCCCAGGGCGCCTTGTGTTGGTCAAGTCCGTGATCGCGGCCAAGCCCATCCACCACTTCATGGTCTTGGAGGCCCCTAATTGGGTGTTCGAAGAGATTGAGAAATGGATGCGCTCCTTTTTCTGGGCGGGCAAAGATAAAGTGAACGGTGGTCAATGCTTGGTGGCTTGGTCCGCGGTGTGTAAGCCCACCTGGCTTGGTGGTCTGGGATTGCGCAACCTCCAGATGCAAGGATTGGCGTTGAGAGTGAGGTGGGAATGGTTGAGACGGACAGATCCCGATAGACCTTGGCAAGGCCTACCCATGATTGTGGACAAGGAGGCTCGTGAAGTCTTTGATAGCCTAGTGGAGGTAGCAAAGTCTTGTTCTGGAGAGATCGATGGATCCACGGCTTTGCGGCTAAAGACATTGCACCAAGCATCCATGCTTTGGTGGATACTAGAACGATCAATCGCCGCATGGTGGAGGAGGGATTGGAGAACGCAAGATGGTTGCTTGACATCGTTGGCGATGTAAACTTCGGTGCCCACATGCAACTCCTGCACCTTAATCTGGCGATTAGCACGGTCATTCGCCATCCATCCGAAGATGACTCCTCCTGGCCGTCGGACCCGTCGGGCAAGTACACTGCAAAATCCACCTACTTCAGGCTCTGCATGGGTGGCGAGAGGGCTCCGTTTGGCGCTTGTATTTGGAAGAGCTGGGCTTTGCTCAAATGCAAAATTTTCGTGTGGTTGGCAGTTAAACATCGGATCTGGACGTCTGATAGAAGGGCTAGGCATGGCCTTCAGGACTCTCCTTCCGCCTGCTATACGTGCCTTCAAGAGGAGGATAACGCGGAACATATCCTTGTCCAACGCGTCTACGCTAGAGAGGTTTGGCACTACATTTTCGAAGCTTTGAAGGTGCAAGGCACCATCCCGGAGCCGAGCGATTGTCTGTTGGACTGGTGGTTGGTTAGGAGAGCTCTTTTTTCGAAGGCGCCAAGCGTGGCTTCGACACGGTCATCATTGCCACAACCTGGGCTCTCTGAAAGCAACGCAACGCTCGAGTGTTCCACCGGACCCAGCAACAGAAGGCGGCGTCGGACCTTGCGCTTGCCATCCTAGGGGAGATCAAAGAGTGGAGGTTGGCAGGCTTGGGAGGTAGAGGTTTTGCTATGTTTTGTGAGAGTGTAGGAATAGGGTAATTTTTAGGGTGTGGTAAGGTGTGCGTCCTCGATGGAAGTCCGCTTCCATCATAAATTCTTTGTACTTGACTCATTCTTCTCTTCTATAAAAATAAGGTACGCCATTGACGTATTTTTGAAAAAAAGATCCTCCTTTACTAGCTTACCATCGTCATCATTTTATTTACAGCAGCATGCAGAACCATGCATGACTGTTTTCACATAGTAGGAGCATCTTCCATGTACGAAACCGTTGTGTGCCCATTTTTTGTACAAAGAGTCAAGAGCAGGTTCGAATGGCTAGCTACCTAAGCTAGTTCGGTTTTGCTCACATCAGGCAACAAGGGCCTCGTACAATTTTCTCAAACAAAAACTAGCAGTGGAAAAATCATACTGCTGTATTTACCAGCTCCGCTGAGCACCGCCATCAAACTAGCACGTTATCGTCGGAGATGGCGTCAAGGCCTCCTCACGCGACGTACCGCCATATACACAACGCGACGAAGCCGCTATATATAGCTGCTCTGCATCACCAACCAAGCACACATACCTAACAGCGGCAATGGCGCCACCGCAGCAAGCCTCGCCACGCCCGATTCTCACCGTCCGCGAGACCACTCTCGTAGCGCCCTCGACGAGCACCGGCGCCGCCCCGCCGGAGTGCTCCCTACCGCTCACCTTCTTCGACATCTTCTGGCTCAACCTCCCACCGGTCGAGCGCGTCTTCTTCTACCGCCTCGCCGCCGACGCCGACGTCCCCGCCATCCTCTCCAACCTCAAGGCCTCACTGTCCCAAGCCCTCCACGCCTACTACCCGCTCGCCGGCCGCCTCCGCCTCGCGCCTGGCACGGCTGACCGCTACGAGATCCACTACCAGCCGGGCGACGGCGTCACCTTCACCGTCGCCGAGTACCGTGGTGACGTCGACGTCGACGAGCTGGCCGTCGACCAGCCGCGGGAGATCACCAGGATCGCGCCGCTCGCGCCGCCACTCCCGAAGGGCGGCGCCGTGCTCGCGCTGCAGGCCACCGTGATGCGCCGTGGCCTCGCCATCGGCATGGCCGTGCACCACACCGCCTGCGACGGGGCGGCCTCCACGCGCTTCCTGCACACCTGGGCGGCGGCGGCCAGCGCCGGTGCCGTCGAGCCACCACCACCTGTCATCGACAGAATCCTCGTGAAGGACCCAACTGCTCTCTACGACGTCTTCGTCAAAGCCAAGCCGACCGTCGGCGAGATGGATCGCGTCAAGACGTGGGAGCACCGACTTCTCGCCACGTTCACGCTGTCCAAAGAAGACATACAACGCGTCAAGGACGTGGTAGCCAGCGAGGCCGGGCGGCGAGGCGCGGCGCCGCCGCGATGCTCCTCGTTGGTGGCCACCTTCGGCTTCATGTGGTCATGCCACCAGCGAGCCAAAGACGATGCAGGAAGCACCGGCGGCGACCCGACATACTTGCTCTTCCCCGTCGACCACCGCTCGCGGATGAAGCCCCCCGTCCCGGAGGAGTACCTCGGCAACTGCGTCGGCATCGCCACGCATGCCGCACCCATGGACCAGCTCGCGGCAGCCGGCGCCAGTGGCCTCTTCGTCGCGTGCACGGCGGTAGCTGCGGCGATCGACGAAGCGGTGCGCGGCATCGGGTCACCTGAGACGGTTGCGTTGTGGATGCATCGGGTCAGGGAGGCTGGCGTTGCCGGTATGTGGACGGTGGCCGGGTCGCCGAGGTTCCGCGTGTACGAGGTGGACTTTGGGTTCGGGCGGCCGGCCAAGGTGGAGATCGTCTCCGTGGCGAGAACCGGCGCGATGGCGGCGGCAGAGGGCCGGAGCAGCCGCGGAGGCATCGAGGTGGGCATCTCTCTGCCGGCGGCCGGCATGCAGAGGTTCCAAAAGTGCTTCCAAGATGCCATTGACTGGCTTCATCACCAGTAAACAAGTGATGCACATCTATTTTTCTTTGGTAAATCAAGTGATATTACTCCATATTATCTGCAATTATGCATACCCTTAGGCCGTAAGATAAGTACGAAGTTCATCATGTAATACGTACGGTGTTAGTGTGAATTGATACGTACACTTGACTTGAGGTTGAGGTCTCGAGTATAGCATTTCGTTGGTTGTGTTCAGATACGTGAAGTGGTGGCCATGCATATGCGCATGGGCAGTGATCTATTTTGGTTCAATTTCATTTTGGAGATACATAATGTCTACAATTTTCTCTGCGGTACGTAACAGTTGCCAAAGTCGTGACCGTTCACACAATCAGTGAACGCTCTCCACAACACGGCGACGAAGTTCGGGATGCACCAAAAAGATCAAAGTCACCAGCCAGTCGTGGAACACGTACGTACAGAATTTCCTTCTTCTATTCGTGGACAAAAATGGCCAATAGACGACGACGCACCAGTACCATACATATCACTTTCGGTGGCTACACGCGCATGCATGCGAAGGATGGGTCATCTCCCCATGTGCACTGCTGGCCACGGAAAGGCAACCCAAAATTAACAGGCTCAGCTTTCCGCTTGTGGACTCGTGCTCACTAGCTTTGTACCGTTTCTTCTTCTTCTTCTATACAAAGCGACACGACACGCCTTCTTTCGTGCACTGAGTCTTCGCATCTGATCTGAAATCAGTGCATGTACGTAACCTCACATGTCCTTAGCCATTTGCAGGTTAGCCGCGAGACAGTTCTAGTGCTCTAAGCTTAGCTAGCAGACGTGCATTCTACAACCCTTCCATGCCGTGTCTGGCCAAGTTTATGCGCACGTCCACACAGGTGTCACCATCTTATTCGTTATTATTTGTCTTTATCCAAGTTGGATTCATTGTACCTTCCCCGTCCGGTAAGAAATGCATTACCATTTTGATTGGAAATTTGACTCTCTTTGCACTCTGAATGCTTCTGTCAATGTTGATGTTATTTAGCCTTCTCATTCGTTCCATTAATAATTCAATTTATAACTGACATCATTTGCAGTCCTTTAGCACCACACCCTGCCGTCTTGACAATAGGACGTGGCCTATTCAACATCACACAACTATCTGACATCATTTGTAGTCCATTTGGGCATTTTCAACGGCAATCCGAAAATTTTCTCCCGCATCCGTCCGTGGATAGGGGGCCCAGTCCGCGGACATGGATGTGGGAAGCAGCCATCCAATCACAGCTACATACATTTTCACAATAACTCAAACTAACTATATGAAATTCGATCAAACATGACGGATTTCATGTAAACACGTTCGGATTTCATTTAAACAAGACGAATTTCATTACATTTACGTCAACTAAGCGGAGCTCGTCCGACGAGGTATAAATGGCCACTGGTGCCCGTTCCCGGTGTTCGGCCATGAACCAAGAGAATTGAAGCTTCGCCTTTTCTAGCTCCGCCTCCGTGACCTCCTTCTCCCGAGACCCGGAAAGTGAAGCTGTCCACCTCCACATCGCCGCCAAGCGACTAATCGATTGAAGATGCCCAACCCACCAAACTTGGCGTCGATGGGAGGGGAGGAGTGGTGGCCTTCCTGAGACCAGAGCGGCGGCGTCCTCGATGCCGGCAGCGCCCGCAGACGTGTCGGCTTCTTCATGGTGGCGGCCTGGCGCGGTCTCGGCGTTGTCCTCCTCCTCCTCATCGGTCTCGCCGAACACCCTCTCGCCTATGTCGGCGTCGCTCTCCTTGCCGGTGGCAACCACCTCTGACACCCGTTGCCGGTACTGTTCGCCTTGTGGGCGGAGCGTTATGACTCAAGCAGCGCCTCCTGCTCTGCCAAGTCTGCGTCCGGCATGACCGCTAATACGTCTTCAACGCATCTATAATAGTGTGACTTGGATAAAGACAAACAATAACGAATAAGATGGTGACATCTGTGTGGACGTGTGCACAAACTTGGCCAGACACGCAATGGAAGGGTTGTAGAATGCACGTCTGCTAGCTAAGCTTAGAGCACTAGAACTGTCTCGCGGCTAACCTGCAAATGGCTAAGGACATGCGAGGTTACGTACATGCACAGAATTCAGATCGGATGCGAAGACTCAGTGCACGAAAGAAGGCTTGTCGTGTCGCTTTGTATAGAAGAAGAAGAATAAACGGTGCAAGCTAGTGACCACAAGTCCACAAGCGGAAAGGTTTCCATCGAGCCTCTTAATTTTGGGTTGCCGTTCCGTGGCCAACAGTGCACATGGAGTGATGACTATCTTCGGCATGCATGCATGCGCGTGTAGCCTCCAAAAGTGATCCGTATGGTACTGGTGCGTCGTCGTCTATTGGCCATTTTTATCTACGAATAGGAGAAGGAAATTCTGTACTACGTACGTGTTTCACGACTGGCTGGTGACCTTGATCTTTTTGGTGCATCTTGGAACTTCATCGCCGTGTTGTGGAGAGCGTTCACTAATTGTGTGAACGGTCACGACTTGGACAGCTGTTACGTGCCGCAGAGAAATTTGTAGACATTATATATCTCCAAAATGAAATTAAACCAAAATACATCACTGGCATATGCGTCATGTGAGTTGCATTGCATGGCCACCACTTCACGTATCTAAACCAACACAACCAGCACAATGCTATATCGCTCCTCAGAAGACCTCAACCTCAAGTCAAGTGTACGTATCAACCTCAAAACACCGTACGTATTACATGATGAACTTCGTACTTATCTTACAGCCTTAAGGGTATGCACAATTGCAAATTGTATATAATATGAATGCAAAAAGATATATATAATATCGCTTGATTTACCAAAAAAGAGATATGCATCACTTGTTTACTGGTGAAGCCAGTCAATGGCATCTTGGAAGCACTTTTGGAAGCTCTGCATGCCAGCAGCCGGCAGAGAGATGCCCACCTCGATGCCGCCGCGGCTGCTCCGGCCCTCTGCCACCGCCATCGCGCCGGTTCTCGCCACGGACACGTTCTTCATCTTGGCCGGCCGCCCGAACCCAAAGTCCACCTCGTACACGCGGAACCTCGGCGACCCGGCCACGGTCCACATGCCGGCGACGCCAGCCTCCCTGACCAGGTGCATCCACAACGCAATCGTCTTAGGTGACCCAATGCCGCGCACCGCTTCCTTGACCGCCGCAGCTATCGCAGTGCACGCGACGAAGAGGCCGCCGGCGCCGGCTGCTGCGAGCCGGTCCATGGGTGCGGCATGCGTGGCGATGCCGACGCAGTTGCCGAGGTACTCATCCGGGACGGGGGGCTTCATACGTGAGCGGTGGTCGACGGGGAAGAGCAAGTATGTCGGGTCGCCGCCGGTGCTTCCTGCATCTTTGGCTCGCTGGTGGCATGACCACATGAAGCCGAAGGTGGCCACCAGCGAGGAACATCGGGGCGGCGCCGCGCCTCACTTGCTATCACGTCCTTGACGCGTTGTATGTCGTCTTTGGAGAGCGTGAACGTGGCGAGGAGTCGGTGCTCCCACGTCTTGACGTGATCCATCTCGCCGGCGGTCGGCTTGGCTTTGACAAAGACGTCGTAGAGACCCGTTGGGTCCTTTACAAGAGTTCTGTTGATGACAGGGCGTGGTGGCCTGACGGCGCCGGTGCTGGCCGCCGCCCAGGTGTGCAGGAAGCCCGTGGAGGTGCCCCCGTCGCAGGCGGTGTGGTGCACGGCCATGCCGATGGCGAGGCCACGGCGCATCACGGTGGCCTGCAGAGCGAGCACCGTGCTGCCCTTCGGGAGTGATACGTCTTCGTCGTATCTATAATTTTTGATTGTTTCATATATTTTTGGCAACTTTTTATATTATTTTTGGGACTAACATATTGATCCAGTGTCCAGTGCCAGTTCCTGTTTATTGCATGTTTTTTGTTTCGCAGAAAATCTATATCAAACGAAGTCCAAACGGGATAAAAACTGACGGAGATTTTTTTAAAATATATGTGAATTTTTGGAAGTGGAATCAACGTGAGACCATGTCCGAGGGGGCCACGAGGCAGGGGGCGCGCCCCTGACCCTCGTGGACACCCCGTAAGGCGGTTGGTGCCCTTCTTTCGCCGCAAGAAAGCTAATATCCGGATAAAAATCGTGTTTAAATTTCAATCCAATCGGAGTTATGGATCTCCGAGAATATAAGAAACGGTGAAAGGCCAGATCTGAGAGCGCAGAAACAAAAAGAGACAGAGAGACAAATCCAATCTCGGAGGGGCTCTCGCCCCTCCCATGCTATGGAGACCAAGGACCAGAACCCTTATCCCATCTAGGGAGAAGGTCAAGGAAGAAGAAGAAGGGGGCTCTCTCTCCCGGTGGCGTTGGAACGCCGACGGGGCCATCATCGCGACAACGATCTACACCAACAACTTCACCGCCGTCATCACCAACTCCCCCCCTCTATGCAGCGGTGTAACCCCTCTTTTACCCACTGTAATATCTACTTAAACATGGTGCTCAATGCTATATATTATTTCCCAATGATGTATGGCTATCATATGATGTTTGAGTAGATCCGTTTTGTCCTATGGGTTAATTAATGATCGTGATTGGTTTGAGTTGCATGTTTTATTATTGGTGCTGTCCTATGGTGCTCTCCGTGTCGCGCAAGCGTGAGGGATCCCCGCTGTAGGGTTTGCAATATGTTCATGATTTGCCTATGGTGGGTAGCGTGAGTGACAGAATTACAGACCCGAGTAAGTAGGTTGTTTGCGTATGCGAATAAAGAGGACTTGAAACTTTAATGTTATGGTTGGGTTTTACCTTAATGATCTTTAGTAGTTGCGGATGCTTGCTAGAGTTCCAATCATAAGTGCATATGATCCAAGAAGAGAAAGTGTGTTAGCTTATGCCTCTCCCTCAAATAAAATTGCAATACTGATTACCAGTCTAGTTATCGATTGCCTAGGGACAAATAACTTTTTTGTGCGACAACA
This sequence comes from Triticum urartu, assembly GCF_003073215.2. Lineage (NCBI taxonomy): Eukaryota > Viridiplantae > Streptophyta > Magnoliopsida > Poales > Poaceae > Triticum > Triticum urartu. Next base: position 33,051,301 of record NC_053025.1, read on the forward strand.
AGCTCTCTACTAAAACTAACTTATTTGTGTCTTCATCTAAACACCCCCTACTTTTTATTTACCTGATCTTTATTATCTTGCAAACCTATCCAACAACACCTACAAAGTACTTCTAGTTTCATACTTATTCTAGGTAAAACGAACGTTAAGCGTGTGTAGAGTTGTATCGGTGGTCGATAAAACTTGAGGGAATATTTGTTCTACCTTTAGCTCCTCATTGGGTTCAACACTCTTACTTATCGAAAGAGGCTACAATTGATCCCCTATACTTGTGGGTTATCAAGATCTTTTTCTGGCGCCGTTGCGGGGGAGTTATAGCGTGGGGTGAATATTCTCGTGTGTGCTTGCTTGCTTTATCACTAAGTAATTTTTATTTTTTGTTCTAAGTTGTTCTCTATCTTTAGTTATGGGTAGGAAACGCAAAATACCAAAAAAGTTAGTTGTAGCTACTACACCAATGGTTGAAGAACCATTCAAAATCTATCACACTCCTAAAGCTTTTTACTTGGATTATCTTTGATCCCTATGTGCTCGTGCTGAAACCCCAACTAGCTTAGTTGAGGACAATTCTTTAGATGAGCATGCTGATAACCCACAAGTATAGGGGATCGCAACAGTTTTCGAGGGTAAAGTATTCAACCCAAATTTATTGATTCGACAGAAGGGGAGCCAAAGAATATTCTCAAGTATTAGCAGCTGAGTTGTCAATTCAACCACACCTGAAAACTTAATATCTGCAGCAAAGTGTTTAGTAGCAAAGTAATATGATAGTAGTGGTAACGGTAGCAAAAGGTAACAATAGTAAAAGTAATGTTTTTGGTATTTTGTAGTGATGATAGCAATAGCAATGGAAAAGTAAATAAGCGAAGAACAATATATGGAAAGCTCGTAGGCAATGGATCGGTGATGAAGAATTATGCCGGATGCGGTTCATCATTTAACAGTCATAACCTAGGGTGACACAGAACTAGCTCCAGTTCATTGATATAATGTAGGCATGTATTCTGAACATAGTCGTACATGCTTATGGGAAAGAACTTGCATGACATCTTTTGTCCTACCCTCCCGTGGCAGCGGGGTCCTTACGGAAACTAAGGGATATTAACGTCTCTTTTTAATAGAGAACCGGAACAAATCATTAACACATAGTGAATGCATGAACTCCTCAAACTACGGTCATCACCGGTAAGTATCCCGATTATTGTCACTTCGGGGTTAACGGATCATAACACATAATAGATGACTATAGACTTGCAAGATAGGATCAAGAACACTCATATATTGATGAAAACATAATAGGTTCAGATCTGAAATCATGGCACTCCGGCCCTAGTGACAAGCATTAAGCATAGAAAAGTCATAGCAACATCAATCTCAGAACATAGTGGACACGAGGGATCAAACCCTAACAAAACTAACTCGATTACATGATAGATCCCATCCAACCCATCACCGTCCAACAAGCCTACGATGGAATTACTCACGCACGGCGATGAGCATCATGAAATTGGTGATGGAGGATGGTTGACACTACAAAAAAAGACACATCCGTGACATTTTGGGCCAAACGAAATTTTTTCTGTCATACATATGACACTTCTATGATGATAATTGTGACAAAACCCGGTATCATCATAGATGTGGTGGGCTCCTACTTCTATGACAAAAAATCATGACAGAAAATGGGCTTTTCGTCCTGGACGGGCCGGAGACGCAGTTGCATGACATTCTTTGGGCCGCCCGTGACATAAAAAACCGTGGTAGAAGCGAGGGGGAGGAAAATTTCGGGGAGTTCCCGGTTACGGTGGGAGGTCGGGGCCGAGCGATGCGTGTTTCTCTTGTACACGTACGCGCATGTGTGCGAGGCGTTGGCTCTAACTGAACCCGAGCGAGGCGTTGGGCTCTAACTGAACCCGAGCGATTCCACTGCAGGCTACGCGTTACTGAATCCGAGCGATCGATCGATGGCTGTTAATTGAACCGATCGAGCGATTCCTTCGCTACTGCTGCTAACTGAAGCCGATCGATGGGATGAACAGTGAGCGTTGCAGGGGGGGTGTATGAATAGTGAGCGGTGGCGTTGCCTCTGGATGAACAGGACCCCGTGGTGTAGTGGAGGGCTGGATGAACAGTACACGATGGAGGGGTGCCCGTGGAGGGGTGGATGAATAGGCCCCCGTGGTGTGGAGGGCTGGATGAACAGTAGACGGTGGAGGGGTGCCCGTGGAGGGGTGGTTGAACAGGACCCCGTGGTGTGGAGGGCTGGATGAACATTAGACGGTGGAGGGGTGCCCGTGGAGGGGTGGTTGAACAGGACCCCGTGGTGTGGAGGGCTGGATGAACAGTAGACGGTGGAGGGGTGGTTGAACAGTAGCCGGTGGAGTAGCGCGCAGTGGAGGCTGGATGAACAGGAGCCTGTGGAGGCTAGATGAACAGGAGCCCGTGGAGGCTGGATGAACAGGAGCCCGTGAAGGCTGGAGGAGGTCGACGGTGGAGATGAACAGTATCCTGTGGAGTCCCGTTTTGCGGTACGCCACACCCCTCCCGATGAACAGGACCCTCGTTTCGACCGTAGCGCTCCAACACAAGTCTGTTTCCTCTGTTTTGCGGTACGCCACACCCCTCCCAATCAATAGGACCCCCGTTTCGACTGTAGGAGGTCCGTTTTCTCTGTTTTGCGGTACGCCACACCCCTCCCGATCAACAGGACCCCCGTTTCGACCGTAGGAGGTCCATTTCCTCCGTTTTGCGGTATGCCACACCCCCCTGATGAACAGGATCCCATTTCGAACGTGGCCGGTCGAACACAAGGCCGTTTCCTCCGTTCTGCGGTACGCCAGGCCTCGTTTCCATCGCCTATTCCGTCCAAGCACTCCCGATGAACACGAGCATTCCGTTGCCTCCCCATGAACACGACGCATTCCGTTGCCTCCCCATGAACACGACGCATTCCGTTGCCTCCCCATGAACACGACGACGCTGTTTCTCTGTTCCGACCCAGCCATGTACAGGAGCCCTCGCCGTACGTATGCGCGAGTAGGCGTTCGAGACCCCGCCCATATGTACACATACATGGCCGTATTTTTTTCTTGCACCCTGACCGTTGTACGTACGTGTACATGCTACGTGCGCGCCTCTACTACGACACGTGCGCGCCTCTACATCGACCAGTATATATGTACGTACACGTTAGCGACCAGAATGACAACGCTACGTATGCTTCGACCAGGTGGGTCCCGACTGTCAGGCACTTCCTTGCGTGCGAAGATGTAGCTGCTGGGTCCCAGCTGTTAGGGGGGCGAATCGTTTTGTTTTTTGCCCGGACGCACTTCCTTGCGTGCGAAGGTGTAGCTGGTGGGTCCCAGCAGTCAGGGGGGAAACGTTTTTTTCGCGAAATACGGTGGCCCGTCCGGTGGGTCCCCGCTGTCAGGTGGAGGAATAATTATTTTGCACGTAATAAGGAGGCACTTCCTTGCTGCGGCCGTGGACCCAGATGTCAGCCTCTTCACGTACAGTCCATGTCCGATGGAAGTCGTTCCTTGAACACGTTGAACACGCTGCGCCGAGAGCACCAGGGCGGTGGACGATGACGAGGCCTAGGAAGGGGACGACGGGGAGCGGGGAAGACGCGGCAGTGGAAGCCCGCACGGAGAGGAGTACGAGGGTTCACTGGTTCGACTACGGTGTGAGGCTGCCGTCGCCGCAGAGCCTGGCTAGCGGTGGGAATAGTAGGGGGCGGTGAGGCCTCCGCGGCAGAACAGCCGGCCACGGGAGGCAGGAGCATGCGGCACGACCGGCGCTACTTTGGGCGGCTGGAGCAAGAAGACCAGAGGTTGAAGAAGCACTACGGCCGTTGGATGGACATCGTACGGTCACTGGAGCTAGAATCGTTCATATTGACTAAAGTTGACAAAGGCCCCCATCCCAGACAACTTAGTAGACCCACAAGTCAGCCTCCCATCATGATGGGTCCCAGCTAGCAGGGGGAGTATTAATTTTTTTGTGCGTAATAAGGAGGCACTTCTGGTGGGTACGAGCTGACAGTGGGGGAAACGTTTTTTTCGCGAAATACGCTGGCTCGTCCGGTGGGTCCGAGCAGTCAGGGGGGAACATTTTTTTCGTGAAATAAGGTGGCCCGTCCGGTGGGTCCCTGCTGTAAGATGGAGGAATAATTATTTTTCACGTAATAAGGAGGCACTTCCTTGCGGCCGCCTGGACCCAACTGTCAGCCTCTCCACGTACAGTACTCTTCCGATGGAAGTCGGTCGTTGACCACGTTGACCACACCGTGCTGAGAGCACCACGGCGGTGGTCTGGACGACGGTGAGGCCTAGGAAGGGGATGACACGGAGCCGAGGAAGACGCAGCAGTGGAATCCCGCGTGGAGAGGAGTATGAGGGTTCACTGGTTCGGCTGCGGTGTGAGGCTGCCGTCGCCGCAGAATAACAGGGGATGTGGGTGAGTGGAGGGATGGTCTGGCCAGCCGTGGGAGTAGTATGGGGGCGGTGAGGCCTCCGCGGCAGCACAGCCGGCCACGGGAGGCAGGAGCAGGCGGCACGACCGGCGCTGCTTTGGGCGGTTGGACCAAGAAGACTAGAGGTTGAAGAAGCACTACGGCCGTTGGATGGACATCTTACGGTCACTGAAGCTAGAAACATTTATTATTGACTAAGTTGACAAAGCCCTTGGTACGCTCCAACTTAGTAGGCCCATAGGCCAGCCTTCGAAACGGTGCGCCCCAAATGTCAGGGGGAGAGGAATCATTTTTTGGGCGGCCGAAGCTAAGAATATCCGAGATTGAAGAAGAAGCATGACATCCGTTGTCAGGGATGTCATGCTTCTTCTTCAATCTCGGATATCCAAGATTGAAGAAGAAGCACGACATGAAACAGTAAGGCCGCGCTTGGGAGCTCTGGTTTATTTCAAACCTGTATTAACATACAAGTGTAATTTACTCGTCATCGAAAACAACGCGTAAAATACAGGCGTAATGAAACCGAGGGCCCGGGGTCTGTAAGTAAAACCGGCGGGTTACCCGTGTCATTTGAGAGACCAGTGTATATTTTATGAGCACTGCTATATGGACGACATTACCAGACGATACATGCACGACGTGCGTATCATGCCATCCATGGGCAAGGCTGAAACAACAGCTAACGGCTGGATTAGCAATCGTCCGAGTGTCGTTCAACGTTTTTATCGTGTGTCAAGTACTTCCGATATTTTACTAGTCGAAATCGACCAACCAAGCGCCTTCGCCCGAGACCATCTGCTTTAATTTACAAGCGTCAGTTTTACAAGCGGTTTTGGTTGGAAAACGACGATCCAATCATGGCCTAATATCATGAGTTGGTCGAAAGATCATATGGTTTCATATCTAACCTACCTGACTTGTCGTATAGGCTATGAATGAAACATCAGACGATGAACTTCTTAAGCACGGAAACAACAGAAGAGGATGATCTTCTTAACAAGCAAATCACTGGCATTAGATCGACATGCAAAACAATACGAAGCATTATTCTCAGGAGGCACGGTGAACAGCTCGTGATGCCGCATGCCACAACATTCCAAGCTCAACTTTGCAATCAAACACAAGGCCTGGCATTACATAGACAATATTCAGAACAAACTCTTAACACAGGAATATCTCAGCAGAGTAACTATTTACTTCTAAACTGAACACAGGAATAGGAAAAAATACTCGACGCTGCTCACAGCAAGAGCGTCCCACTCAAAAATATCAAATGCATGTCTTCTGGCTAACATCAATGAGCAAATTTTGACAAGGTTTTCCAATTCCAATATATTAAACTAACGTCTTCTTGCTAACATCAATGATTAAACTTTGACAAGCTTTTCCCATTCAAAATATGTAATGCCTATGATCGTGGAGTCCTGTCGCTTCTTGCTAACATCAATGATTAAACTTTGACAAGCTTTTCCCATTCAAAATATGTAATTCCTATGATCGTGGAGTCCTGTCGCTTCTTATACTTGTTTGGGCACTTCTTGCCCAGGGCACTCCACGTGTTGTTAAATTGCCAATGGTCTCTGCAGACTAGTCATGTCACCGGTGTCTAATATTTATGGCACCGGCTGTAGAAATGGAGGGATTCGGTGCCAAACTAAGAAAAGGTGAAATTGGCACCTCTTTTGGCCTACATAGTGGAAGGCCTAATACTTTGTAAAGCTTCTCGGCCATTCCTTCTGTAATGTAGCGCAAACAATGACTGCTTTTTTCTGCAAAGTGGAACGACCAACTGGACCCAGTAATGCAGCAGTTTTCCTTGGACACATTGGCTCCTTTTGTGCAGTTGAACTAAAATCGAAGTCGGAATAGAACCGAGCTTTAATTTTGATATCCTTGTAAGCAACAAAAGGTATAAGGGAAACAATTACTGAGAAATAACGGTTGATGACTTGTACTCCTAGAAGAAAAACATCTACTGATCTACCTTATCTTAATGGGAAACAAAGCAGGAGAGTAGCAATTCTCAATCATTATGATTCATTCATATTAACTAAGACATTATCTTAACAATGCCTTGTTTCAAGATGTATAAAGAACGAAAAAGCAGAAAAGCATCATTCCTAAAACAATGCGACTGATTCATTTTAACAGAGATATTATCTTAACAATACCTTGGTTAAACATGTAGAAAGAACTACAAAGCAGGATAGTACCATTTGTAAAACACTGTAAGTCTGTAACTGATATATAATAACAAAGACATTATCTAAACAATACATTTCTTAAACATGTACTCCAGCCGATCCCTAACAGAAATGGTACTCCTGTCGATCCCTAACAAGTGTTTGCAGTTTTGAACTAAGATTCAGTTCCAGGGTAGAGTGGGCGCAACAACAGTATGTGCTTCCATCTACTTATAAAGGGGGTGATGCAGAGTTTGTTGTAACAAAGCAATAAGCATCATGTCTGGGTTGGTTCCATTTTTGTTCACTACTTAATGGGAAAAGACAGCAATACAATAGCTTCAATTCAACATTTATTTAAAACAGTACCAATACAAGTAGCACAACACTGCACAATCATGTGGATGAAGGCCTGTACTGACCTTTCATGAGACCGACAATGATAAAATACGAATCTGCCAACACGAATAGGAAATCCAATCTCGTTTTGTGCAGTTGCACTGAAATCAAGCAAAGTGTTTCGCGTAGCGAAGCAAAATGTCGCAATAGCAACAAGTTGAATAGATATCCCTATACAAACAGAGGCAAAAAAGGAATCAATTACTGGCTAATAAAGGAGGATGAAACATGCGGCCACAAAAATGGTAATCCCGCCAATCCCTAACAAATGTTGCAGTTTTGAAATAAGATTCAGTAGCTAATTCTGAGAGTGGCATCAATTACTGGCTTATAAAGGGGGTGATGCTGAATTTGTTGTAACAAAGCAACAAGCATCATGTCTGGGTTGGTCCCATTTTTGTTCACTACTTAATGGGAAAAGACAACAATACAATAGCTTCAATTCATCATTTATTTAAAATAGTACCAATACAAGTAGCACAGCATCTCAAAGCACACTGCACAATCATGTGGATGAAGGCCTGTATTGACCTTTCATGAGACAACCAACATAAAATACGAATCTACCAACACGAATAGGAAATCCAATCAAGTTTTGTGCAGTTGCACTGAAATCAAGCAAAGCTGCCGGTGTGATATTTAAGTTTTCTATAGCAATAAGTTGAATAGATATCCTTGTTTTAAGAGGCAAAAAAGAAAACAATTACTGGCCAATAAAGGAGGATGAAACATGCGGCCACAAAAAGAAGCATCTACCTTATGTTGATGGAAAACAAAGTATAGGAAAGTAGCATTTCTAAAACGGTTGCATTGATTCATATTAACAGAGAAATTCTTTTAAAACAGATCAGTAGTTAATTCTGAGATTAACAACAACAAAATAGCTGCATGGGACATGCCAGCACCATGTGCGTCCACACTTATAAATGGGTGATGCAGAGTATGTAGCCAAGTGGCATATATGCGCTGGTCCCATATTTGTTCTCTTTGAACCTTCTTCCTATGTGAGGGCAGTAAATCTAGTCGTGCACAAACTACCCGGCCCCCAAGTTTCTTTCCCTTTTCAACAAAGAGATCGGTTCCTTACAGATGTGTGTACTGGGTTACCCCCTTTTTCCCTTTTCGACCTATAAAGAGGCTGGATAGCCAGACTATAATACTTTTCGCCCCTCCTTTCCTCATTGAACCACGCCCTAGATTCTTGCTCCAGCCCGCCGCACCCTTCTTTCCTCTTTGAACCAAGACCTAGATTCGACTACAGATCGAAAAAGATCCACATGCAGCTAGAGCAAGGACGGTTTCAAAGAAACTTATACCTTAGGGTCGTCGGGATGTGGCAAGGCGTGCGGCGGGAGGCCGGATCTAACCACACTATGTACGACAGCGAGGAAGAAGGGGTCGGTGGCCCTCCCACACAGGCGTTGGGTGAAAGAGAACAGCGCAGCCGGTAGTGGATTGCCTCCCTCACCGAAGGCGATAGAGTGAACGCTGCACATCCTCCCCTTCCCGGTGCGACGGGATACAGACGCCTCCTTCACCAGCTGTGAGGGGGGAGAGAGAGACAAGAGGACAACACAGTCTTGTTTAGATCTGGTGAAGAGAGGGTGAGAGACTGTGAATATAGCAAACCCTAGCGAATGAATGCCGAGCCTCCAGCGTGTAACATATATGTAGTGCGGCGAGCGTGTGGAGAGTGCAAACCCTAGCGAACAAGCGCTAAGGCTCCCGCTTATATATATACTACTGTAGTACGGACTGAGCTCCGGTGCCTTCACTGCACCTGCTTTTGGCTGTATGACAGGTGAGCCAGCCACATTTTGGGCCCACCTGTCGTAAATCCAAAGGCAGGTGCACTAAGTCAATGAAGCTGCGTCCATATAGTACTCTCGTGTATACGACTAAAATATAGTGGAGTGGTTTTCTTATTCTCTCCATAAAAATCGTTTTAAATTGTCTAAGTACAAAACAAAACTCTTTATTTAATGTACAGTGAAGAAAACTAGTACTACTTCCGATGAACTAACGATCCACGCCCACGCGTCCTGGTCGCACTTCCTGTCCTTCACATGTGGTACACTACCCTCCCTTAAGTGAACAACCACACATGCGCCAAATTATCGGAAACGTGTGAGAGTGTGTACAAATAAAGAAATTTAATTTCAATTATCATAAAGGTTTGAGAGTATTACAAAGTTTGACTTCAGTCAAATCTAATATACGGAGTAAATAAAAATGGAGGGCTACTACGTCCATCCGGGTTTTTAGTCCACACCATCTTTTAAATCAAAGTTAATAGCTGGACAAATGAAATTACAGGGGAGCTGGAGACAAAGTTGTGAGAAGGCTTAGAAATCAATACAAAACTTATTCTCTTAGTACCAACGTCGATCCTTCTTCGAGGAAACATTTGGTTCATAGCCAATTGTGTGATAAAATTGCACCAACGTGAAAGACGACTGCGTCTCCAATGCAGCCAAGGTGAACTGACGAAGGATATCATCTTTGTGCGTAACAAGCAAAGAGCACTGATGGAAGACACCTTGTTTTTCGTCGAAAATCGATCAGCTTCACCAGCCGACGCAACCATGAGGCGCAACCATGAGCATCGATAGGTCATCGTGGTGATGCATCATCCATTTGGCATCAAGTTTGGGTCAGGCACCTAAGAAGTTCGACAAATCCTCACTGTGGTATGTTTCTTCTTAGTAATCAAGCTTGAGGAAGGAATAACCACGTGGCAGAGGACAGTGAGGCGGAACAACAATGGCCATCCAATTTTGTGCAGTTCCACTAAAATTGAGGAAGACATGCCCGGGTATGGAGACACGCATCGCTGTTTCCAAAAATATAAAAAAGAGTTAGCAATGACATCTCAATTGTCAATAAGAATTAATGAAAAGTACACCAACAAACAGAAGCATCATAATTATCTTGATGGGAACTAAACCAGGATACCCGAGAAAAAACATTTCTTCATTTAACCAGTGATAGTACTACCACCAAATGGACAATGACCGCACAACTACCATGTACTTTTTGTCGAAACAACATGTATACCTCCACCGAGGCATAAATCAGGACAACTTTTTGAGTGGCATTTCCTCTATAATAGTACTAGTAGGTGATGTTGGACCAGCCGACGAACCCTAGCTACTATGCATGGGGAGCTGGGGAGTAGTCGCATAGAAGAAAACCCGCACGCAGCGACCTGGGGAGCTGGACCAGTACAAGAAGTTATACCTCAGGTGGGCGAGATGTCATTTAGGCGGGCGGGCGGGATCTGCCCACACGACGGCAGCGAACAAGGGCGTGGAGGATCTTCGTCCGCGCCAGTGCCGGCTCCGAGAGGATGGTGCGCATCGGCTTCCTCCGTCGCCGACGACAACAACGTCAACGCTGCACCTCCTCACCTCCCGGAGCGGACGGGATTCGGCCGGATCTGTGACCACCGGTGAGGAGAGAGATAGAGTGGACACTGTCATCTTGTTTTGATATGGAGAGGGTGAGAGAGCGAGACGCGAGAAACTCTGTCAAACAAGAGGCTATAATGGAGTAAAAGAATCTCTCCATAGCAGTGGTTTTAAATAGAATACGCGTGTTCCCGGAAAAAAGAAACAAAAACTGGCGGACAATTTTTTAAGGGTCTGTCTAGGACACATCTAGATGTGACATAGTTATGTCACATAAGTTGATGTCCACTCTGTTTGTGGTCTTTTCCTAATTTTTTTGTTTCTTGTTGCTACATTATATACTTGTGGGAGCTTAGATGTGATATCCTTAAATAACATCTAGATGTGAATTAGACAAACCGATTTTCTAATGTACCAAGAAAGAAAACTTGATCAAAAACACGACCCCGCTTCCAGGTCGCGAGAGTCGTCGCGCACACACACACATAGACATAGACATGCATATCCGTGTTTATGTAAAATTCCATTTCCATCTCCATCTCCAATCATATTTGTCCAACTGGCACATTATTTACGTTGTTAATTATATACACAGCAATATTAATGTACAACATCTCTTATTTGCGCACGTCCGGACCGCTGCCACGGCCGGTCCTGACCAACCCGAACCCTCTTCATCACCCGCACGTGCTTCCCGCCCGAAATGGTCAGTGCCGCATTCATGCCCGGCCAGAGCAGACATGACCTCTCACTGGCGCCGGCATTGAAGCGGCGCGCCGGCCGAGCGTCGCATGCGCCGCTTCCGGGTGCACACGGCTGCTCCGCGTTCAAAGGTCGCAATAGCCAGCTACAACATGCGCGATCTCTTCCAGTAGTAAGTTCTTGGGAGTCCGTGCTACAGCTAGCTGTCCTCCCCCAACTCATCAATCTCTTCCAGTAGTGCTAGTACTCCATGGCGCGATCCATCGACAAGCAGGCGGGAAAGTTATGGTATACTACTCGGTTTGCGGTGAGTGGCATGCCGAGCGACCGTGTGTGGTCGAGCCATGGAGGAGGGTGAGACACGAACACGACAGACGTGATTTAAATGTTGGTTTTGCTCGATGGCGTGATCCAGCGAAACGAAACGTTGGTTTCTCTCCGTTTCCATTTTTTCTCCGGAAAAATAGAAACTTTTCCACTCCATTTTCATTCCTATTCCAAGGTTGCCCCGTTAAAACATTCCATCAAATACAAAGGAAAACTAACACGCATGCTGATGCATCTCAATGATTCACAGATCATAGCCAATATTTACTTCACAACTAAAGAAAAAAGTTGTGAGAGCGTGTACGATAGGAAAACTACTCATGGGGTCACTACGACTTAAACCCTAAACCCTAAACATGATTTAATTTCCTGGCCAGGTAGAACCTGTCGAAGGAAAGACGACTGGCACCCTCGGATCATACGATGCCTTTGTGCAGTTCCACTAAAATCGACCTGACCATCCTTGATGGCAAAGATATTGAAGAAGTGTGATTAGAATAATAGTACTGGCACTAGTTCATGAGACATAAACTCATCACAAGTAGAAGCCGGTAGAAGTAGAGAAAGATCGACATGGATATGGAGCTACGGCAGTGGAGCAAGCCGGCTCCAAAAGGAAGATGGACTACGTGGGACGTCGGGCTGTGGCTAGAAGGGCGGTTGGGACGCGGCATCGGCCCATACCGCGGTGACCCCCGATTGGGATGCACCGACTGTGGGTTTTCTCCCTTGCCGATGTTGACCGCATCTACGCAGAACATTGTTCCCTTCCCCCAGCTGCGGGATCAGGCCCGTCATTCTATGCTTGTGAAGAGAGCAACCTAAGCAAGCAGGCTTGTAGCTTGGGCTCCTGCTAGTGTATATATAGTGGTTTTCTTTTTCTCTCCATATCAACCATTTTATATTGCGTACGTGTCATTCAAGAGTGAAATGATGGTTGCTTCTTCCAACTAACTTACTGGGTGATTTGACTGCTCCTTAGTCGCCCCTACACGTGAAGGAAATATGCCCTAGAGGCAATAATAAAGTTATTATTTATTTCCTTATAATCATGATAAATGTTTATTATTCATGCTAGAATTGTATTAACCGGAAACATAATACATGTGTGAATACATAGACAAACAAAGTGTCACTAGTATGCCTCTACTTGACTAGCTCGTTAATCAAAGATGGTTATGTTTCCTAACCATGAACAATGAGTTGTTATTTGATTAACGGGATCACATAATTAAGAGAATGATCTGATTGACATGACCCATTCCATTAGCTTAGCACCCGATCGTTTAGTATGTTGCTATTGCTTTCTTCATGACTTATACATGTTCCTATAACTATGAGATTATGCAACTCCCGTTTACCGGAGGAACACTTTGGGTACTACCAAACGTCACAACGTAACTGGGTGATTATAAAGGAGTACTACAGGTGTCTCCAAAGGTACATGTTGGGTTAGCGTATTTCGAGATTAGGTTTTGTCACTCCGATTGTCGGAGAGGTATCTCTGGGCCCTCTCGGTAATGCACATCACTTAAGCCTTGCAAGCATTGCAACTAAATGAGTTAGTTGCGGGATGATGTATTACAGAACGAGTAAAGAGATTTGCCGGTAACGAGATTGAACTAGGTATTGGAATACCGACGATCGAATCTCGGGCAAGTAACATACCGATGACAAAGGGAACAACGTATGTTGTTATGCGGTCTGACCGATAAAGATCTTCGTAGAATATGTAGGAGCCAATATGGACATTCAGGTCCCGCTATTGGTTATTGACCGGAGACGTGTCTCAGTCATGTCTACATTGTTCTCGAACCCGTAGGGTCCGCACGCTTAAGGTTACGATGACAGTTATATTATGAGTTTATGCATTTTGATGTACCGAAGGTTGTTTGGAGTCCCGGATGTGATCACGGACATGACGAGGAGTCTCGAAATGGTCGAGACATAAAGATTGATATATTGGAAGCCTATATTTGGACATCAGAAGTGTTCCGGGTGAAATCGGGATTTTACCGGTGTACCGGGAGGTTACCGGAACCCCCCGGGAGCTATATGGGCCTTAGTGGGCCTTAGTGGAAAAGAGAAGGGGCTGCCCTAGATGGGCTGTGCGCCACCCTCCCTCCCCTAGTCCTATTAGGACAAGGAGAGGTGGCCGGCCCCCCCTCTCTCTTTTCCCCCTCCGCAAATCCTATTCCAACTAGGATTGGGGGGGAGGGGAATCCTACTCCCAGAGGGAGTAGGACTCTCCTGGCGCGCCAAGCTTGGCCGGCCAGCCTCCCCCCTCTAGTCCTTTATATACTGAGGCAGAGGCACCCCAGAAACACACAAGTTGATCCACGTGATCTATTCCCTTAGCCGTATGCGGTGCCCCCAGCCACCATAGTCCTCGATAATACTGTAGCGGAGTTTAGGCGAAGCCCTGCTGCTGTAGTACATCAAGATCGTCACCACGCCGTCGTGCTGACGGAACTCTTCCCCGACACTTTGCTGGATCAGAGTCCGGGGATCGTCATCGAGCTGAACGTGTGCTCGAACTCGGAGGTGCCGTAGTTTCGGTGCTTGATCGGTTGGATCGTGAAGACGTACGACTACTTCCTCTATGTTGTGTTAACGCTTCCGCAGTCGGTCTGCGTGGGTACGTAGAAAACACTCTCCCCTCTCGTTGCTATGCATCACATGATCTTGCGTGTGCGTAGGAATTTTTTTGAAATTACTACGAAACCCAACAGTGGCATCCGAGCCTAGGTTATTTATGTTGATGTTATATGCACGAGTAGAACACAAGTGAGTTGTGGGCTATATAAGTCATACTGCCTACCAGCATGTCATACTTTGGTTCGGCGGCATTGTTGGACGAGACGACCCGGACCAACCTTACGCGTACGCTTACGCGAGACCGGTTCCCCCGACGTGCTTTGCACATAGGTGGCTTGCGGGCGACTGTCTCTCCAACTTTAGTTGAACCGAGTATGGCTACGCCCGGTCCTTGCGAAGGTTAAAACGGAGTCTATTTGACAAACTATCGTTGTGGTTTTGATGCGTAGGTGAGATTGGTTCTTGCTTAAGCCCGTAGTAGCCACGTAAAACTTGCAACAACAAAGTAGAGGACGTCTAACTTGTTTTTGCAGGGCATGTTGTGATGTGATATGGTCAAGACATGATGCTGAATTTTATTGTATGAGATGATCATGTTTTGTAACCGAGTTATCGGCAACTGGCAGGAGCCATATGGTTGTCGCTTTATTGTATGCAATGAAATCGCAATGTAATGCTTTACTTTTTTACTAAGCGGTAGTGATAGTCGTAGAAGCATAAGCTTGGCGAGACGACAATGATGCTACGATGGAGATCAAGGTGTCACGCCGGTGACGATGGTGATCACGACGGTGCTTCGGAGATGGAGATCACAAGCACAAGATGATGATTGCCATATCATATCACTTATATTGATTGCATGTGATGTTTATCCTTTTTATGCATCTTATCTTGCTTTGATTGACGGTAGCATTATAAGATGATCTCTCACTAAATTATCAAGAAGTGTTCTCCCTGAGTATGCACCGTTGCGAAAGTTCTTCGTGCTGAGACACCACGTGATGATCGGGTGTGATAGGTTCTACGTTCAAATACAACGGGTGCAAAACAGTTGCACACGCGGAATACTCAGGTTATACTTGACGAGCCAAGCATATACAGATATGGCCTCGGAACACGGAGACTGAAAGGTCGAGCGTGAATCATATAGTAGATATGATCAACATAATGATGTTCACCATTGAAAACTACTCCATCTCATGTGATGATCGGTTATGGTTTAGTTGATTTGGATCACGTAATCACTTAGAAGATTAGAGGGATGTCTATCTAAGTGGGAGTTCTTTAATTAATTTGATTAACTGAACTTAAATTTATCATGAAACTTAGTACCTGATTAGTATCTTGCTTGTTTATGTTTGATTGTAGATAGATGGCTCGTGCTGTTGTTCCGTTGAATTTTAATGCGTTCCTTGAGAAAGCAAAGTTGAAATATGATGGTAGCAATTACACGGACTGGGTCCGTAACTTGAGGATTATCCTCATTGCTGCACAGAAGAATTACGTCCTGGAAGCACCGCTGGGTGCCAGGCCTGCTGCAGGAGCAACGCCAGATGTTATGAACGTCTGGCAGAGCAAAGCTGATGACTACTCGATAGTTCAGTGTGCCATGCTTTACGGCTTAGAATCGGGACTTCAACGACGTTTTGAACGTCATGGAGCATATGAGATGTTCCAGGAGTTGAAGTTAATATTTCAAGCAAATGCCCGGATTGAGAGATATGAAGTCTCCAATAAGTTCTATAGCTGCAAGATGGAGGAGAACAGTTCTGTCAGTGAGCATATACTCAAAATGTCTGGGTATAATAATCACTTGATTCAATTGGGAGTTAATCTTCCAGATGATTGCGTCATTGACAGAATTCTTCAATCACTGCCACCAAGCTACAAGAGCTTCATGATGAACTATAATATGCAAGGGATGAACAAGACTATTCCCGAGCTCTTTGTGATGCTGAAAGCTGCGGAGGTAGAAATCAAGAAGGAGCATCAAGTGTTGATGGTCAACAAGACCACTAGTTTCAAGAAAAAGGGCAAAGGGAAGAAGAAGGGGAACTTCAAAAAGAACGGCAAGCTAGTTGCTACTCAAGAGAAGAAACCCAAACCTGGACCTAAGCCTGAAACTGAGTGCTTCTATTGCAAGCAGACTGGTCACTGGAAGCGGAACTGCCCCAAGTATTTGGCGGATAAGAAGGATGGCAAGGTGAACAAAGGTATATGTGATATACATGTTATTGATGTGTACCTTACTAATGCTCGCAGTAGCACCTGGGTATTTGATACTGGTTCTGTTGCTAATATTTGCAACTCGAAACAGGGACTACGGATCAAGTGAAGATTGGTTAAGGACGAGGTGACGATGCGCGTGGGAAACGGTTCCAATGTCGATGTGATCGCAGTCGGCACGCTACCTCTACATCTACCTTCGGGATTAGTATTAGACCTAAATAATTGTTATTTGGTGCCAACGTTAAGCATGAACATTATATCTGGATCTTGTTTGATGCGAGACGGTTATTCATTTAAATCAGAGAATAATGGTTGTTCTATTTATATGAGTAAAATCTTTTATGGTCATGCACCCTTGAAGAGTGGTCTATTCTTGTTGAATCTCGATAGTAGTAACACACATATTCATAATGTTGAAGCCAAAAGATGCAGAGTTGATAATGAAAGTGCAACTTATTTGTGGCACTGCCGTTTAGGTCATATCGGTGTAAAGCGCATGAAGAAACTCCATTCTGATGGACTTTTGGAACCACTTGATTATGAATCACTTGTTACTTGCGAACCGTGCCTCATGGGCAAGATGATCAAAACGCCGTTCTCCGGTACTATGGAGAGAGCTACAGATTTGTTGGAAATCATACATACAGATGTATGTGGTCCAATGAATATTGAGGCTCGTGGGGGATATCGTTATGTTCTCACCTTCACAGATGATTTAAGCAGATATGGGTATATCTACTTGATGAAACATAAGTCTGAAACATTTGAAAAGTTCAAGGAATTTCAGAGTGAAGTTGAAAATCATCGTAACAAGAAAATAAAGTTTCTACGATCTGATCGTGGAGGAGAATATTTGAGTTACGAGTTTGGTGTACATTTGAAAAATTGTGGAATAGTTTCGCAACTCACGCCACCCGGAACACCTCAGTGTAATGGTGTGTCCGAACGTCGTAATCGTACTTTACTGGATATGGTGCGATCTATGATGTCTCTTACTGATTTACCGCTATCATTTTGGGGATACGCTCTAGAGACGGCCGCATTCACGTTAAATAGGGCACCATCAAAATCCGTTGAGACGACGCCTTATGAACTGTGGTTTGGCAAGAAACCAAAGTTGTCGTTTCTGAAAGTTTGGGGCTGCGATGCTTATGTGAAAAATCTTCAACCTGATAAGCTTGAACCCAAATCGGAGAAATGTGTCTTCATAGGATATCCAAAGGAAACTATTGGATACACCTTCTATCACAGATCCGAAGGCAAGACTTTTGTTGCTAAATTCGGAAACTTTCTAGAGAAGGAGTTTCTCTCGAAAGAAGTGAGTGGGAGGAAAGTAGAACTTGACGAGGTAACTGTACCTACTCCCTTATTGGAAAGTAGTACATCACAGAAAACTGTTTCTATGACACCTACACCAGTTAATGAGGAAGCTAATGATGATGATCATGAAACTTCAGAACAAGATACTACTGAACCTCGTAGATCAACCAGAGTAAGATCCGCACCAGTGTGGTACGGTAATCCCGTTCTGGAAGTCATGCTACTAGATCATGATGAACCTACGAACTATGAAGAAGCGATGGTGAGCCCAGATTCCGCAAAGTGGCTTGAAGCCATGAAATCTGAGATGGGATCCATGTATGAGAACAAAGTATGGACTTTGGTTGACTTGCCCGATGATCGGCAAGAAATTGAGAATAAATGGATCTTCAAGAAGAAGACTGACGCTGACAGAAATATTACTGTCTACAAAGCTCGACTTGTCGCGAAAGGTTTTCGGCAAGTTCAAGGGATTGACTACGATGAGACCTTCTCACCTGTAGCGATGCTTAAGTCTGTCCGAATCATGTTAGCAATTGCCACATTTTATGATTATGAAATTTGGCAGATGGATGTCAAAACTGCATTCCTGAATGGATTTCTGGAAGAAGAGTTGTATATGATGCAACTAGAAGGTTTTGTCGATCCAAAGGGAGCTAACAAAATGTGCAAGCTCCAGCGATCCATTTATGGACTGGTGCAAGCCTCTCGGAGTTGGAATAAATGTTTTGATAGTATGATCAAAGCATTTGGTTTTATACAGACTTTTGGAGAAGCCTGCATTTACAAGAAAGTGAGTGGGAGCTCTGTAGCATTTCTGATATTATATGTGGATGACATATTGTTAATTGGAAATGATATAGAATTTCTGGATAGCATAAAAGGATACTTGAATAAGAGTTTTTCAATGAAAGACCTCGGTGAAGCTGCTTACATATTAGGCATTAAGATCTATAGAGATAGATCAAGACGCTTAATTGGACTTTCGCAAACAACATACCTTGACAAAATTTTGAAGAAGTTCAAAATGGATCAAGCAAAGAAAGGATTCTTGCCTGTGTTACAAGGTGTGAAATTGAGTAAGACTCAATGTCCGACCACTGCAGAAGATAGAGAGAATATGAAAGATGTTCCCTACGCATCAGCGATAGGATCTATCATGTATGCAATGCTGTGTACCAGACCTGATGTGTGCCTTGCTATAAGTCTAGCAGGGAGGTACCAAAGTAATCCAGGAGTGGATCACTGGACAGCGGTTAAGAACATCCTGAAATACCTGAAAAGGACTAAGGATATGCTTCTCGTATATGGAGGTGACAAAGAGCTCGTCGTAAAAGGTTACGTTGATGCAAGCTTTGACACTGATCCGGACGATTCTAAATCGCAAACCGGATACGTGTTTACATTAAACGGTGGAGCTGTCAGTTGGTGCAGTTCTAAACAAAGCGTTGTAGCGGGATCTACATGTGAAGCGGAGTACATAGCTGCTTCGGAAGCAGCAAATGAAGGAGTCTGGATGAAGGAGTTCATATCCGATCTAGGTGTCATACCTAGTGCATCGGGTCCAATGAAAATCTTTTGTGACAATACTGGTGCAATTGCCTTGGCAAAGGAATCCAGATTTCACAAGAGAACCAAGCACATCAAGAGACGCTTCAATTCCATCCGGGATCTAGTCCAGGTGGGAGACATAGAGATTTGCAAGATACATACGGATCTGAATGTTGCAGACCCATTGACTAAGCCTCTTCCACGAGCAAAACATGATCAGCACCAAGGCTCCATGGGTGTTAGAATCATTACGGTATAATCTAGATTATTGACTCTAGTGCAAGTGGGAGTGAAGGAAATATGCCCTAGAGGCAATAATAAAGTTATTATTTATTTCCTTATAATCATGATAAATGTTTATTATTCATGCTAGAATTGTATTAACCGGAAACATAATACATGTGTGAATACATAGACAAAACAAAGTGTCACTAGTATGCCTCTACTTGACTAGCTCGTTAATCAAAGATGGTTATGTTTCCTAACCATGAACAATGAGTTGTTATTTGATTAACGGGATCACATCATTAAGAGAATGATCTGATTGACATGACCCATTCCATTAGCTTAGCACCCGATCGTTTAGTATGTTGCTATTGCTTTCTTCATGACTTATACATGTCCTATAACTATGAGATTATGCAACTCCCGTTTACCGGAGGAACACTTTGGGTACTACCAAACGTCACAACGTAACTGGGTGATTATAAAGGAGTACTACAGGTGTCTCCAAAGGTACATGTTGGGTTAGCGTATTTCGAGATTAGGTTTTGTCACTCCGATTGTCGGAGAGGTATCTCTGGGCCCTCTCGGTAATGCACATCACTTAAGCCTTGCAAGCATTGCAACTAAATGAGTTAGTTGCGGGATGATGTATTACAGAACGAGTAAAGAGATTTGCCGGTAACGAGATTGAACTAGGTATTGGAATACCGACGATCGAATCTCGGGCAAGTAACATACCGATGACAAAGGGAACAACGTATGTTGTTATGCGGTCTGACCGATAAAGATCTTCGTAGAATATGTAGGAGCCAATATGGACATTCAGGTCCCGCTATTGGTTATTGACCGGAGACGTGTCTCAGTCATGTCTACATTGTTCTCGAACCCGTAGGGTCCGCACGCTTAAGGTTACGATGACAGTTATATTATGAGTTTATGCATTTTGATGTACCGAAGGTTGTTTGGAGTCCCGGATGTGATCACGGACATGACGAGGAGTCTCGAAATGGTCGAGACATAAAGATTGATATATTGGAAGCCTATATTTGGACATCGGAAGTGTTCCGGGTGAAATCGGGATTTTACCGGAGTACCGGGAGGTTACCGGAACCCCCCGGGAGCTATATGGGCCTTAGTGGGCCTTAGTGGAAAAGAGAAGGGGCTGCCCTAGATGGGCTGTGCGCCACCCTCCCTCCCCTAGTCCTATTAGGACAAGGAGAGGTGGCCGCCCCCCCTCTCTCTTTTCCCCCTCCGCAAATCCTATTCCAACTAGGATTGGGGGGGAGGGGAATCCTACTCCCAGAGGGAGTAGGACTCTCCTGGCGCGCCAAGCTTGGCCGGCCAGCCTCCCCCCTCTAGTCCTTTATATACTGAGGCAGAGGCACCCCAGAAACACACAAGTTGATCCACGTGATCTATTCCTTAGCCGTATGCGGTGCCCCCAGCCACCATAGTCCTCGATAATACTGTAGCGGAGTTTAGGCGAAGCCCTGCTGCTGTAGTACATCAAGATCGTCACCACGCCGTCGTGCTGACGGAACTCTTCCCCGACACTTTGCTGGATCAGAGTCCGGGGATCGTCATCGAGCTGAACGTGTGCTCGAACTCGGAGGTGCCGTAGTTTCGGTGCTTGATCGGTTGGATCGTGAAGACGTACGACTACTTCCTCTACGTTGTGTTAACGCTTCCGCAGTCGGTCTGCGTGGGTACGTAGACAACACTCTCCCCTCTCGTTGCTATGCATCACATGATCTTGCGTGTGCGTAGGAATTTTTTTGAAATTACTACGAAACCCAACAACACGTACTCCCCCTACGTGTATGCAACAGTCACACGTACACATGGATGCAAAAACGCGCGCGACGCCCTAATGCATGCATGTCCGAGCACACGACGGAACACACACGGTCACGCTCAAGTGCTCAACCTACACGTGCATGCACACACACACTCAGTCAGGGTGAGCTAGTGACTGTATGAACACCAGAAAATATATATATTGAGCGCAATGAGCGTATTATGAAGTCCACTGACCGTATTTTTATAAATATACAGTGACAGACAGTGTATTTATCTCGTTTGAAATTAAGCCATATTAACCCGGGAGGTGGTAGCATGGACTAGCATTACTTTGCTGTGTTCCGTCAACTTGCCGAATGAGGAGAAGGTTGTAGGACGGGAGAAGCTTGCGCGCGGTGGCTCGCAGGACAAGGAGAAACTTTTGACTAATGCAAGCTCTCCCTCGCTCAGGCGGTGGACGTGCAACAATTAATTCGGTGTCAGATTGCCAGAAGCATACACTATACTAGTAGTGCTATTTTTGTTCGACTTCCCGAACAGCCAAGCGCAAAGTTTACTAGTACTACTACTATAGTCCATAAAGGTACGTACTGTACTAGTACTAGGAACCGGATGAAGGAGCGTCTACACTCTTATTATAATTTTAAAATGTGATAAAGCAATCTTCAACACATTTGGTTCTCTTCGAGGGTTCTCGCATGTGATAATGGAAGTCGATTGCATGGAACACTCGCCACAATTCTCGCTTAATTCTGGCTCATATCCTGTTACAAATAGTAGCGCTCAGTAATATTTCCTCCTTTTTTGTTATTCAGCATGTAAACAGGTCAGCAAACCTTGCGGCACATCTTCATGCAAACCGTGCTTGCTGCACTTTGAATGTGGCCGAGAGCTGGCTTGATGAAACACCTCGCTTCCTACTTCTTTTTTTTGGGGTACCTCGCTTCCTAGTGACCAGTGTCTTGGCTGATTGTCCTAAGAATGCTTAGATATGAATAAAGCTCTCTCATTTACCCGCAAAAAAGATTAAGCCATATTAACCAGAAAGGAGGGAGTATGGACTAGCACTACTTTTTGGTGTGTCCCATCAACTCGCAGAACGAGGAGAAGCTTGCAGGACAAGGTGAAGCTCACTTACGCCTTTTGACTAATGCAACCTACCCTCGGTGGACATGCATCAGTCCATTCGGTGTCAGATTATCAGAGGCATACACTGTAGTACCCAACATGCGGAGTACCATCATTGTTCGACTTCACGAAGGGGCGAAGAGCCAAGCGCAGTAGTACGCGTACTTGGTTTTGCACCTTCATACTACTCCACCCTCCGTCACAGTTTACAGGGCGCACTTCATTATGATGCATTTCTCTCAATGCATTTCCACCACCAGAGAGACTTTAGACGCGTTTGGTTTAATGCTCAATTAATTAGGGCATGGTAACCGCAATCAAGTCCACAATTTTCTCTCCATGTATTATACTACTACGGAGTGCATGCATGTGTGTACCCGGGGTGGAAGCACTGCATGCATGTGTGTACGCATTATTCCCTCTAGTAATAGACGCCGTGTTATAACTACCAATGCTATTTTTCAGGCCGATCGCTAGTCGCCTTGGTCCCACAGATTTTTTTTCTTTTTTCTGAAGCACGCTGTATAAACAGTGACGGATGGAGTAGTATGAGCGGATACAGAGAAGAGCGTATTGATGGTTGCTTTTTCAGAGCAACTTACAGTGGGAAAAGGTGGGGCTTATGATTTGACTGCTCATTACTCACTATTAATGCGGCGCAACGACCGGGCTGAGTCTCCCATGCGGTTGTGCACTACCCCCTCGGTTCTTAAATATACTCCGGAGTATTTGTCTTTCTAGATATTTCAACGAGTGACTACTCAAATATTTGTCTTTTTAGAGATTTCAAATGGACTGACACATACGGATGTATATAGACATATTTTAGAGTGTAGATTCACTCATTTTGCTCCGTATGTAGTCACTTGTTGAAATCTCTGTTAAGACAAATATAATATTTAGGAACGGAGGGAGTACACATACGAAGCAAAATGAGTGAATCTACACTCTAAAATATGCCCGTTTGAAATTTGTAAAAAGACAAATATTTAGGAACAAAGGAGTATAATTTTGTGCATGGAACATGGACCCGGATGATGAAGAGGCTTCTGGCAATGCTATCAAGCTTCCATCATTTGTTTACATAATTGACGTACTATACAAATAATTTTCCAGCGACATGAAATTGTTCAATGGTGTGAGCTTTCAGCTTTTGTTTCGCGTGTCTTGCCATCGATGCTCTTTCGGAAACAATAAAAAAATAACTTCCTTGCTAATGCATGTCAATTATTAGCAGATAAGAGCTAATAATTACATCACAATTGAAGACAAAGTTGTGAGAAGGTGTTAAATTAAAATTGATCCATGCTTTCATTGGCAGCAACGTCCCCCCAGCTCTGTCTAAATCAACAAGGCATGTTGGGGAAAAAAGTAGCTGTCTGGAGCATGCAACATTCCGATCATTTTGTGCAGTTCCACTAAAATAGAGCTGAGCGTCCCTATTCCAAAGATATCAAGTGTGATTACGATAATAGAGGACTGCTGATGAAACAATAAACACACAAATAGAAGCCGGTCACCTTTGCAGTCTCTCTTAAGACTAACTAGTTGGAGAAGATTAGGCTCAGAGTTGGATGAGGAGGATAGAGCAAAACCAATCTTCCTTTGTGCAGTCGCACTGAAATGTAGAGACGTTGCCCGTGTGACATTTTAGTACAACTGCACAAAACACTCTTAAGAAAAAAGTGATTTGTGCAGTTCACCAAAAGGTCGCAATAGCAACGAGGTGAAATGGATAGCCCTGTTTGCAAAAAAGAGGTAGAAAGGAAACAATTACTGGCCAATAACAGTTGATGACACATGCGACGACAAAAAAGAAGAATATTCCTTGTCCTAAGGGAAGATAACAACACGGTTGTGTTTGTCTAAAACGGTGTGAGGACGAGAATGCAATATGGAAAGTACGCCGGACGAGCTACGTTTGGGGCAAAGAACTATGGAAGATCCAGATGCAGCGACGTGGGAAAACGGGCAGTGGAGCAAGGCCGGAGGGGATACGTGGAGGTCGTCGGGATGTAACTAGGTGAGCGGTAGCGGGCGGAATCTGCGAGCAGGTGGCGTATGCGCTACCGCGCCGGAGCTTGGTCAAAGAGAACGGCGTGTACCGCAGATCAGGACAGGTTGCCTCGACGCTGTCGAACGGAGAAACGATGCACTTCCTCCCTTTCCCCCGGCGGACGGGATGCGGCCAGATCAGTGACCAACGGTGAGAGAGAGAGAGGCCACCGCACTCCCTTTCCCCCGGCGGATGGGATGCGGCCGGATCAGTGACCAATGGTGAGAGAGAGAGAGAGGCCACCGGAGCCTTGTGTGAGATACTCTGAAGAGCGGACTACCTTTTCCTCCATAAAAATTGTTTTATATTCTGTGTACGTGCCATTGAGCGCTATAACTTTATTTAAAAATAACGCAGCAATGCGTCAAGTCAAACTTTGTTTCGTGCACGCGTGGTACAGGACCTCCCTAGGTAAACAACCGCTACAGGCGTTCAAATTAGCATGTGGGCTGCCATTTCGTAAAGAAATGAGCTCCACCGTGTACCCGCGCGGGTGTGGCTGGGCACGAAGCGTGAGTACGTGCACGGTGCACCTATTATCTTCTTGTATATGTACACCACCTATGTGGGGTTGTGTGCGAGAGATACAAACCTAGAGAGATATAGTGTGTGGGTTCTTGAGAGTTTTTTTTGTGGGGGGGGGGTCAATAAAAATATTTAACATATGCAATATGTGTGAAATAGAGTCCTAGATATAACATATATATAGAGGGGGCGATCCACGAGAAGAGAGTGGAGGTATCATCGGCTTGAGGTGTCCATGGAATCGAAGAGAGGGATGATGTGTGTGTGTGCGCGCGCGATCGATAAAGAGTGCCATCGAATTTGTGTGTGCCCACGTCAAAGATATAGAGTGGCTGGCCTACTGGAACGTGAGATGGGACATGTGCAGTTTGTCTCTGTGGCATGGATACCTACCTGCAGCGCTCGACTATCGGTGTGTGGTGGGGGAAGAGGGAGGCCCAATTAACTATAGAGGTACAATGGCTGGTATATGTGTGGAGGAGGAGAGAGGCCTACCTCATGTATTAAGGAGATAGATCTGCCTCATGTATTAAGGGAGATCGATCGGCATCCATGCATATGTGCAGGAGATGAATAAGGTTGGGAGAGAGACAGAGCTAGAGTGTTGGAGGGGGTGGTAGTGGAGTTGCTTCTAACAAATGGTGGGATAGGCTTGCTAGACAAATGGAGGGCACACCCGCAATATCAATAAGAGAGGAGATGGCTGCTTGTTGTCTGTGCACGTGCGTGTGAGAGACGGGTCAGGAGGCATGCACGAATGATGAGGGGGGATGATGTGGCTGTGGTAAGCAGATGTAACTACATTGGAAGATCAATCGCCCTTTGTAAGAGAAAGGAGAGACATAACTTGTGAGGTACGTCGATCGATGGGGGGGGGTAGTTAAAGTCGATCTAGGTATATGTTGGGAGATCGATCGGTATACATGCATGTGTGTGTTAGAAGCAAATGAGGCACGAGGAGAAGGATAGAGAGAGAGGGATGCATGTAGGAGGTGGTACGAGAGGCATACTATATCGAGGGGGAGGAGTGTGCGAGTATGAGAACGATGAAAAGAGTGGTGGGAGTGAGGCATGGACGGTGACAAGAGAAGAGGGGAAGCTTGTGTTTGTACTAGGCACACCTGGCTAGAGAGGCATATCGATCAACGTGTGCCATAAAGAAGGAGTTGGGGGGCCTACACACACCATGGGTGAATGACCTAAAGTGAAAAGACGAATTTGCGTGATGAAGCTAGAGAATGCCGAGGGAGGGTGAGAGGGATGCGGGCGTGTGCATGCACAAGATAAAGTTAGCGCTAGCTACAAAGATAAGAGGGTTGTGTGGGTGTAAAAGACGAATATAGATCATATATACTTTATTATAAAAAGCGAATTCGGATATTTGAAGAATTTATCATAGTGTTTCAAATCGACGGATGTGTGAATATATATAACGGTGATACACATGGTGTGGTTATGAACATGGTATACTACATTTAAATATATTTTATCTCTACTCTTATAAAAAACGGAGTTGTTGATGATGGTGTGCCTGCCATCCTGCATTATAAGTCGTCTGATTTATATCTGGTGGATAGCAAGGAAACTATGATGGTTGAAGTTGGGAACAATCATGATTGTAGATTCTTATTGAAATAGAGAAACGAATTCAAATTTAGTTCGAATTGCAGCGGTAGTATAGACATTTGGAATGCACTAAAATGTTGGTATGAGTAGGTTACATGCATTATATAGCAAGCGAAAAAATTTAATCGGACATAACATGGATTCATACTCCCTCCTTCCATCTATATAGGGCGTAATGAGATTTTTAAGACCGCCTTTGACTATTGACAAGATTAATAGTAAATGACATGCACAATGTGAAAATTATATCATTGAAAGAACCTTTCACAGACGAATTTAATAGTGTGCTTTGTGTAAGTTGCATGTCATATATCATTGCTCTAATATTTGGTCAAAGTTAGCATCGAAAAATGCATTAGGCCCTATATAGATGTAAGGAGGGAGTAGCTTTGAATAGCATTTGTATAGTAAAACGGGGCAAGACTCTCTCTTTGTGTGGTGTGAATAGTTTTATCTTTTTCGTTTTCTTTTTGGTTGAGGGAAGTGAGAATTGATTTGGTACGTACAAGTACAATATTACTACACGTTAGGCTTGTCCCTAAAATTCAACCCGCGTCTTGTTATATCCCAAAAATTCAGATATCGTGCTCCCAAAACTGGCGCCTTCACAACCCGCGCCTTGCTATCCCGAAATTACAACGCGCGCGAAAACTCCCTCCAGCTGCCAAATCCTGACACGCGAAATCCCCCTTCTAAACCTGAGCTGAAAGGGCCTCTAGTTCAAATCGGTGGGGGGTACTTTTGTAACACACCCTACATTTTGGACAAGCGTGTTCCTAAGTCATGCTTCACCCCCTCCCATCGCCCCCCTTTTGCCATTCAAAATCCTAGGCCGCCATAACCTCTCCGCTCCAACCGCGAAACCCCATCCTCCTTCGTCCGCCACGTCACCGATGCCCGGCCGGAGCCTCTTCCCCGACGACGTCGTCCACCGCAACAGCTCGACGTCCCTCGTCCACCTCCCCGGATGAGGATCTGTCATCCATCTCGCCGCCCCGCCGGTGCAGCGGCCCCATCCTCCACCTCCCAGGAGCTGCTCCGATGATCGCCTCGTCTATCGCGGCTGCTCCATCCCCATAGCGCCGCCTTAACCTGCTCCACCGGAACCGCAGCATCCTCACCGACTCCTCGGACGAAGCTGAGGCCTACTCGGTGCCACCAAAGAGGTTGTACACTCATCGCATCGCACCTTCTCCTTAACTCGACCTCCCGGCGCCGACGGTGCTCCATCACGCACCCCCATGGAGTGGCTACCTTGAAGCCGGCACCGCGGGCGACATCCCCATGGTGGCTCTCCCTCAGTGCGAGGCCCCTTCGGCAGCGGCGTTCATACCAGTCGGATTTGCTGCTGCTGCTCCGGCTCTCGCTCGATTGCTCGCTCGCCCAGCTGCTGTCGCTGCTCTCCCCCTCGCTTGTGTTGCTGCTCTGCTCCGATTAAGCCACACTTCAGTCGACTGAATCGACTTTTGGGTCAGTCGATTTTCAGGGGTTGGGGAGGCTCGTCGGAGTTAAGGAAGAACCACCCGCAGCGGGGACGGGGGCTCGCCGGAGAGGTACCCCACTATCTATCTTAGGGTTCAGGGTGGGGAGGGGGGGCTAGGGGGCTGGCCGGGGCGGCGGTGGCGAGTTGTTTCGGGGCGGCGAGGCGGCGCTGGGGCCGGCGGTTCGACCGGTGGTGACTGGCGGCTCAGGGGGGTGCAGGTTGAAGATGAACTACAGGCCCTCCCTAAACTACATGTCAAGTGCCTCTTTGATACCATTGCGTTCAGTTTCGACAGTAGCATTCAGATTCCACAGTAAATTTCAGTTTCGACAGTTAAGTTCAGAGTCAACAATTTTTACCTCATCTGTTGTAGTCAGGTGGTTTTTGGTGATGTTAATTTTACATCCATTTTACATCATCTATTGGAGATGCTATTAGAATCCCACTTGAGATTGACGATGTCTGTCTTGTGCTGCTTCAGCCTTGACGTCTTACGGCTCACCGGAGCTGCTCCAACGACAGAACGATCCATCACAACAGAGCAGTGCCCTGGACGCCGTCTAGAGTTTCCTCAGATCTTCCTCCACACCTCCGACAGCCTCCGCTACCTCAACTGCTTCAGCGACCAACCCAATGATGCTGAGGTCGACACGGCTACGGCAAAGAGGTTGTACACTTGTTGCATCACTTATTACTATACATTCACGTCGATCCATTAGGGCTATTTTGGTTCAACGGAAAAACATTGATCCACTGGTTGTTACCATCACTCTAAATTTCTGCATGCTCTCCTTACATAATCTCACCATATTTTTTTTCGTATGCATGTCAGATATTGTACACAGTCATGCTGAACATGTAGAGAAGAAGAGAAGAGTTTTGCGCGGCAATACAATGTCATGCAGACATCGCTCCATGGTGGGTTCAATGGCAAACCCTCCCCACCCCTCTCCAGATTGTAATCCAGAGGAAGATATTTGTTCTGATGCGGATTCAGACGCCGCTGACCACTCCTATTTACCCCCCAAGGTGTTTGCTCTACCTTGGCATGATGATGTTAGTCATATCATGCATATGTTGCCTTGAAGTGCCTACTTTTGACATCATATATGTCATCTGCTTAGTTTAGACATGTTCTGTAATGCCACCTGTTTAGTTTCTATATCATATATGGGAATTATGCAGTCTCATGTCTTTTAGCCAGCCATAATATATGTGAAATGTGCAATGCCATCCTGTTTAACCAGGCATCATATATTTGAATGATATCTTGCCCATCCTTTTCTTCATTACATTTTCATTTGTCGACAATGTTTGTACATTAAACTACTCTTCCTGTGAATCAGCCATTTGGGTGGGAGATGGAAAAATCTGGAGTGAAAACAAGGCCTTCAGAGCAGACAGTGCTACCTGTCGAAGCAGATCTCTTGTTGGGTCCCGATAGCTCCTCAAAGATGGATTCGGAGAAAGATGACCAGTCCTATTCCCCCACTGAGGTGTATGCTCTAACTTGGCATGGTTATACTGCTCATATCATGCATACGGTGTCTTGCATTGCATAGTTTAGACATCATATACACAATATTCAACACCATGTTCTTAGTTTAGACATCATATCGAATGCCCTTTGTTTAGCATATAAATCACATATGTGAATTAAATGATGTGATCCTGATTACTTACATAACATGTAGGTGAATTATGTCATGCGATCCTGTTTAGTTATTCATCATATCTTTGAATTATGTTATGCTATGCTATCCAGTTTGGATAGACATCATATATGTGAAATTATGTCATGCTATCCATTTTAATTAAACAATATACATGTCAACTATTTCATGCCCTCTTTTTTCCACACTATCTATTGCATCTGTCTCTCATACAATGTCTGTACATTCAACTATATTTCCTGTTTATCAGCCATTTGAATTGGAGCGGGTGATGCTAGTATCTAGCGGACTAAAAACACGATCTTCAAATAAAATAGTGCTACCTCTTGGTGGAGATAGCACCCCGGTTGTACATGCACAAGAACCAGCCCTACCACACATAACCCAAACTCTCGCAGATTGTACCCCTACTACGATGGACAGAGAACCAGCTTCACCCAATCTAACCCCAACCCCAGCCGATAGTAACCCAGTTCCTGTTGACACAACACCATCTCCACCACAGAGCTCCCAAACAAGAGCAGTTAGTAAGGCAGCTCCAGTGCCCAAAGGGCCAGTACTATCACGGCGAACCCTAACTCCACCAGTTAGTACGCCTATTCCTATGGAGGAAGCACAACCAGCTAGTCGTAGTTTAGCATCTATCACATTTGATGTTGTTAAATCGTATGTGCGTATCTTCCCATCTTGGAAATATTATACTGAAGATGAAGGAAAATGTCAGTTGTAGGTGTTTGTCCAAGAGTTACGTGTAAGTAATGTTATCCATGGCAATTACTTTGCTTCGTCCCATACATCCTACCTCCATGATGGTTATAATACAGCAAATTTTCCCATTTTTCTCTATAGAGAAGGACCGATTTGGAAACTCAGGATGAGGTAACCTGTGCTAATACCTCTGCTATCTTCAAGAATGCTTGGTGGCAGTATTAGAATTACCTGAAGAAAACATACGTCACCGGCAAAGAAACTTATCAAATTCCCTTACGTTCTCCTGAGACACATTTACTGGACGATGACTGGGAATGCCTTGTTCTGTACTGGTCCCGAACCAAGAATGTGGTAAGGTCTATAAGCTCATTTTCTATTTTTAAGTATTATATTCTTGCGTCTTACTGTACTCTGTTCATGTAGAACAAGTGCCTAAACCTGAAGAACAGCTGTTCTAATTTAAGATTCCATTGCTACCATAGGACATAGATATATGTTTGTTTGATGCTTTTATTATGTACTAGTACTTGGCAATAGAAGACTTGGTAGTTTAATCCTGTCCACCTTACTAATGAACTGGTTCACCGAAATGAGTTTCATATACTAGTACATGCTAAACTTGTTATGTGTCTGCTTGTTTCTTCTTTTAGAATGCTGACAGAATATTGAGGAAGAGTGCCTTATTAAGCAACGGTAAAGGAAGTAATGCAGATAAGGTTCAGGATAGTGACACATCCTGTCTTGGTTTAGTGTTGGAGTTACTGGCCACTACCGCTTGCACAAGCTATTCAAACTCACTGTCCGAATCAGTTCGGTTTCTTGAGTCTCAACTACAAGCTGAAAGACATCGATCAGATGTGCTGCGACAAGAAGCGGAAGGACTGCGGAAGTCCCTGGTGCATTCAGATGCATACTTTCTGGTGCAACAGCAAGCGTTGGAGGATTTTAGCGCCAAATAGGACAAAGCTAATCAGCTTGCTAAGCTTATTACCAGCATGGTGGATACCCAGGAAAACGTTTCTTGAGCTCTTCTAAAGTTGTTTCAGTTATGCTCTTGTTTTGCTGCCGTGTTTATTTGCACTGGTGGCCAATTTTGACGGCCAGTGTATATGATATGCTGCTTTGTTCCCTATATTTGCACTGGTGGCGAACTTTGATGCCCAGTGGATGTAATATGTGTAATAGCCGTGATAGCCTAGCGCTAGTTGCTTGCTTATTTATTTCCTTGTTGTCTTGTTTATTTGTTTGCTTGTAGTCATTGCAGTTCTTTTTCCACGGTTAACTAGTGGATGCAATAACCTATTTTTTAAAACTAGGCCACAATAACCATGGGGTAATATTTACTGTAGTGACACTGGGCCTCCTATGGGCCGTAGAAACAGTGGGCCTTCTACGGGCCGTAGAAACAGTAGGCCTTCTACGGGCCGTAGAAACAGTGGGCCTTCTACGGGCCGTATCATCAATGGGCCTTATACGGGCCGTATGATCGATTGGCCAAACATGGGCCAATAACAGGCTGCATTATGGCCGTAAACGGGCTAGAGTTGGAATCGTCCGTTCATGGGCCGACCGTAACGGGCCATCATTCATAGGCCATATTTGATGACGCTATGAAAACGGCCCAACGTATTGACAGAGCACAAACGGGCCGACTGTAACCACGGGCTGAATTTGGCGCACAAGCAGAAAATGATAATAACGGGCCGTAAGTAAACGAATGCTGGAAATGAGCCCAAGAATAAATGGGCTCTGAGAAGGCCGAAAGATGCATGGGCTGGAAACGGCCCAACGGAATAACGGGCTGTTAATGGGTATAAAGTGATACACTGTTCATTACGGGCCAGTTTCACGACGGGTCGTTAATAGGCCAAGAGTTACATAGGGCCTCATATGGGCCGAAAGACGTCATGGGCCATACATGGGCCAGAAGTGAAAACGGACTGGAATCATATTGGATGGCCCAGATGACGCTACTGGGCCTAATTCGGATAGGGTGTAACAGGCCTTGGGTTAGCGGGTTGTAAATGGGCTATATGCGAACAGGTCGTTAACAGGCTTTCCATGGGCCGGCCCGCCACCTTTTGACCAAGTCAAACAGGCCGGCCTTTTCACAGGAATGGGCCTCTATTGGGGCCGTGCCATGTGTCGACGTATCATAGGTATCTGACCCACTGACGAGCTGACACGTGTTTCGTCCGGCCAATAAGAATTTTACACGTGGAAATTTCCCATTGGTCGGGGCTGTTAACGGGTTATCGGATCCAAAACCCGACACGATAGCTTAACGGCGTTTCGTTACGGTGGATGCCACGTGTCGGTCACCCTTGACGAAAGCACTTTTGTGAAGCGCGATTTATCGTCATGGAAGTGGACACTTCCGTGATGATAATTTTGGTAATGTTATGGAACACTTCTACGACAGCACAGGTATGACTATCTTGATTCTGTCATAAATTTTTCATGGATGTACATGCATGACAAAAAACGTGACCTACTCTGACAAACACGTATCATCACAGAAGTGTATTTTTTTGTAGTGTGATGATGATGAGGGCGACGGATTCCCCTCTCCGGAGCCCCGAACGGACTCTAGATCAGCCCTCCCGAGAGGTTTTAGGGCTTGGCGGTGGCTCCGTATCGTAAAACGTGATGATTTCTTCTCCCTTATTTTTTTCTCCCCAAAACTCAATATATGGAGGTGGAGTTGGAGTCAGAGAGGCAACAGGGGGCCCACGAGGTAGGGGGCGCGCCCTAGGGGGGCAGGCGCGCCCCCACCCTCGTGGAAAGGTGGTGGCCCCCTGGCCTTCATCTTTGGCAGGTATTTTTCTTATTTTCTGAAAAGTGTCTCCGTGAAGTTTCAGGTTATTCCGAGAACGTTTGCTCCTGCACATAAATAACACCATGGTAATTCTGCTGAAAACAACGCCAGTCCGGGTTAGTTCCATTCAAATCATGCAAGTTAGAGTCCAAAACAAGGGCAAAAGTGTTTGGAAAAGTCGATACGTTGGAGACGTATCACATGCTTGTTATGTGCGACACCGCATATCTGAAAAAGGGAAACTTTTATTGGATCAAATTCATCGTTTGCAATGCTATGCTTGGAATTTATGTGAAATATATGATTGTACTTGTTGTTCTAAAGACCCTGAGAAACACCTTCCTTACCAATGTGAGTTTAGTGATAATGGAATCATATCTTCATATACTAAGGGTGTTTATAATTACTATGATGTTCAACAAACTGAAGAATTTGTTGCTTTTAGGGGTACTTGTGAAATTGTTTCTTTTATTGAAGAGTGTGATACTACCCTCTACAAATCTAAAAATTTGGCCATACTTAAATATTGTTATGATAATTATGCTTCTAATGCCTATGTTAAACCATATATCGAGGACTCCTCCACTGTCCAAGAAGAGACTAATTTTGCAGGAGTCTATGGAAGAAGGAATTGATGAAACTGTGGGCTCATTGGATGAAAAAGATGATGAGAAGAGAGAAGAACAAAAGGAGGAAGAGAGGATTAGCTACCCGGGCCCACCTTCTAATGAGAGTAACTCTTCAACTCATACATTGTTTAATTTCCCTTCGTGCTTACCGAATAATGATTGCTATGATGATTGTTATGATCTCGTTGATTCTTTTGAAATATCCCTTTTTGATGATGCTTGCTATGCTTGTGGCCAAGATGCCAATATGAATTATGCTTATGGAGATGAACTTGCTATAGTTCCTTATGTTAAACATGAATTGTTGCTATTGCACCCACGCATGATAGTCCTATTATCTATTTGAATTCTCCCGACCACACTATATCGAAGAAGTTTGCCCTTATTAGGGATTATATTGATGGGTTGCATTTCACTACTAAACATGATGATTTTGTTAGATACAATATGCATGTGCTTGCTGCTCCTACTTGCGATTATTATGAGAGAGGAACTACATCTCTACCTCTCCATGTGTCCAATATGATAAAATTGCAAGAAAATATTTATACTATGCATTGGCCTTTACTTTGTGTCCATGAATTGTTCTTTTATGACATGCCGATGCATAGGAAGAGTTAGACTTCATCATTACATGATATATGTTAGTTGTGCTCACTACTAAATCATAGATCATTGTTAATTAAAATTGGCTTTGATATACCTTGGGATCCGGGTGGATCCATTACTTGAGCACTATATGCCTAGCTTAATGGCTTTAAAGAAAGCGCTGCCAGGGAGACAACCCGGAAGTTTTAGAGAGCCATTTATTTCTGTTGTGTGCTGATACGTCTCCAATGTATCTATAATTTTTGATTGTTCCATGCTATTATATTATCAACTTTGGATATTTTATATGCATTTATATGCTATTTTATATGATTTTTGGGACTAGCCTATTAACCTAGAGCCCAGTGCCAGTTTTTGTTTTTCCCTTGTTTTAGAGTATCGCAGAAAAGGAAAATCAAACAGAGTCCAATTGACCTAAAACTTCACGGAACTTATTTTTGGACCAAAAGAAGCCCACGGAGTTTCGGAGATGGACCGAGGAGTCCCGGGCTACCCACGAGGGTGGGGGCGCGCCCCCTGCCTCGTGGACAGCCCGGGGGTCCACCGACGTACTTCTTCCTCCCATATATACCCATATACCCTAAAAACTTCGGGGAACAGAATAGATAAGGAGTTCTGCCGCCAGAAGCCTCCGTAGCCACCAAAAACCAATCTAGACCCGTTCCGTCACCCTGCCGAAGGGGGAAATCCCTCTCGGGTGGCCATCTTCATCATCCCGGCGCTCTCCACGACGAGGAGGGAGTAGTTCTCCCTCGGGGCTGAGGGTATGTACTAGTAGCTATGTGTTTGATCTCTCTCTCTCTCTCTCTCGTGTTCTTGAGGTGATACGATCTTGATGTATCGCGAGCTTTGCTATTATAGTTGGATCTTATGATGTTTCTCCCCCTCTACTCTCTTGTAATGGATTGAGTTTTCCCTTTGAAGTTATCTTATCGGATTGAGTCTTTAAGGATTTGAGAACACTTGATGTATGTCTTGCGTGGGATACCCGTGGTGACAATGGGGTATTCTATTGATCCACTTGATGTATGTTTTGGTGATCAACTTGCGGGTTCTGCCCATGAACCTGTGCATAGGGGTTGGCACACGTTTTTGTCTTGACTCTCCGGTAGAAACTTTGGGGCACTCTTTGAAGTACTTTGTGTTGGTTTGAATAGATGAATCTGAGATTGTGTGATGCATATCGTATAATCATACCCACGGATACTTGAGGTGACATTGGAGTATCTAGGTGACATTAGGGTTTTGGTTGATTTGTGTCTTAAGGTGTTATTCTAGTACGAACTCTATGATAGATTGAACGGAAAGAATAGCTTCATGTTATTTTACTACGGACTCTTGAATAGATCGATCAGAAAGGATAACTTTGAGGTGGTTTCGTACCCTACCATAATCTCTTCGTTTGTTCTCCGCTATTAGTGACTTTGGAGTGACTCTTTGTTACATGTTGAGGGATAGTTATATGATCCAGTTATGTTATTATTGTTGATAGGACTTGCACTAGTGAAAGTATGAACCCTAGGCCTTGTTTCCTAGCATTGCAATACCGTTTACGCTCACTTTTATCATTAGTTACCTTGCTGTTTTTATATTTTCAGATTACACAAACCATTATCTACTATCCATATTGCACTTGTATCACCATCTCTTCACCGAACTAGTGCACCTATACAATTTAACATTGTGTTGGGTGTGTTGGGGACACAAGAGACTCTTCGTTATTTGGTTGCAGGGTTGTTTGAGAGATGCCATCTTCATCCTACGCCTCCCACGGATTGATAAACCTTAGGTCATCCACTTGATGGAAATTTGCTACTGTCCTACAAACCTCTGCACTTGGAGGCCCAACAACGTCTACAATAAGAAGGTTGTGTAGTAGACATCATGTGCTTTTATAAAATTTAAAAAATAAAAATAATGTACCAAGATTTGCCTTTAGGATGTTTACATTGCTTGTTGGTTTGTGCTGTGCAAGACAGAAACTTTGGCTGTAGTGCGTGATTTTACATTTTTACTGGAACATCAAACGGTTCTGAAACATTTTGCACTGTCTTTCTATACAAATTGTTTATTTTTCCTAATTATTTCAGAATTTTTGGAGTAACAGAAGTATGGTGAATATTCAGATTACTACAGACTGTCCTGTTTAAGACAGATTCTGTTTTTGATGCATAGTTGCTTGTTTTGATGAAACTATCGATTTCTATCAGTGGATTAAGCCATGGAAAAGTTATATTACAGTAGCTACAGTGCAAAAACAAAATATGAATTGGTTTGCAATAGTACTTAGAGTAGTGATTTTCTTTATTATACTAACGGATCTTACCGAGTTTTCTATTGAGTTTTGTGTGGATGAAGTGTTCGAAGTTCGAGGAGGTCTCGATGTGAGGAGAAGGAGGAGAGGCAAGAGCTCAAGATTGGAGATTCCCTAGGCACCCCAAGTAAATATTCAAGGAGGCTCAAGCGTCTAAGCTTGGAATGCCCCGAAAGGCATCCCATATTTCTTCAACAAATATCGGTATGTTTTTGGATTCGTTTTGTTCATGCGATATGTGCAAATCTTGGAGTGTCTTTTGCATTCAGTTTTCACTTTTCTTTATGCATCATGCTAGTATGAGATAGTCCTTGGTTGATTTATAGAATGCTCATTGCACGTCACTTATATCTTTTGAGTATGGCTTTATAGAATGCTTCATGTGCTTCACTTATATCATTTGAAGTTTGGATTGCCTGTTTCCCTACACATAGAAAACCGCCATTTGTAGAATGCTCTTTTTCTTCACTTATATTTGTTAGAGTGTGGGCATATCTTTTGTAGAAAGAATTAAACTCTCTTGCTTCACTTATATCTATTTAGAGAGATGACGGGAACTGGTCATTCACATGGTTAGTCATAAAATCCTACATAAAACTTGGAGATCACCGAATATGATATGTTTGATTCTTTGCAATAGTTGTGCGATATAAATATGGTGATATTAGAGTCATGCTAGTGGGTAGTTGTGGATTGTAGAAATACTTGTGCTGAAGTTTGTGATTCCCGTAGCATGCACGTATGGTGAACCATTATGTGATGAAGTCGGAGCATGATTTATTTATTGATTGTCTTCCTTATGAGTGGCGGTCGGGAACGAGCGATGGTCTTTTCCTACCAATCTATCCCCCCAGGAGCATGCTGATAACCCACAAGTATAGGGGATCGCAACAGTTTTCGAGGGTAAAGTATTCAACCCAAATTTATTGATTCGACACAAGGGGAGCCAAAGAATATTCTCAAGTATTAGGAGCTGAGTTGTCAATTCAACCACACCTGGAAACTTAATATCTGCATCAAAGTGTTTAGTAGCAAAGTAATATGATAGTAGTGGTAAAGGTAGCAAAAGGTAACAATAGTAAAAGTAATGTTTTTGGTATTTTGTAGTGATGATAGCAATAGCAATGGAAAAGTAAATAAGTGAAGAAAAATATATGGAAAGCTCGTAGGAAATGGATCGATGATGGAGAATTATGCCGGATGCGGTTCATTATGTAATAGTCATAACCTAGGGTGACACAGAACTAGCTCCAGTTCATTGATATAATGTAGCCATGTATTCTGAACATAGGCATGCGTGCTTATGGAAAAGAACTTGCATGACATCTTTTGTCCTACCCTCCCGTGGCAGCGGGGTCCTTACAGAAACTAAGGGATATTAAGCTCTCCTTTTAATAGAGAACCAGAATAAAGCATTAACACATAGTGAATACATGAACTCCTCAAACTACGGTCATCACTGGTAAGTATCCCGATTATTGTCACTTCGGGGTTAACGGATCATAACACATAATAGGTGACTATAGACTTGCAAGATAGGATCAAGAACACTCATATATTGATGAAAACATAATAGGTTCAGATCTGAAATCATGTCACTCGGGCCCTAGTGACAAGCATTAAGCATAGCAAAGTCATAGCAACATCAATCTTAGAACATAGTGGACACTAGGGATCAAACCCTAACAAAACTAACTCGATTACATGATAGATCCCATCCAACCCATCACCGTCCAGCAAGCCTACGATGGAATTACTCACGCATGGCGGTGAGAATCATGAAATTGGTGATGGAGGATGGTTGATGATGATGATGGCGATGGATTCCCCTCTCCGGAGCCCCGAACGGACTCCAGATCAGCCCTCCCGAGAGGTTTTAGGGCTTGGCGGCGGCTCCGTATCGTAAAACGTGATGATTTCTTCTCTCTTATTTTTTTCTCCCCGAAACTCAATATATGGAGGTGGAGTTGGAGTCGGAGAAGCAACAGGGGGCCCATGAGGTAGGGGGCGCGCCCTAGGGGGGCAGGCGCGCCCCCACCCTCGTGGCAAGGTGGTGGCCCCCTGGCCTTCATCTTTGGCAGGTATTTTTCTTATTTTCTCAAAAGTGTCTCCGTGAAGTTTCAGGTCATTCCGAGAATGTTTGCTCCTGCACATAAATAACACCATTGTAATTCTGCTGAAAACAACGTCAGTCCGGGTTAGTTCCATTCAAATCATGCAAGTTAGAGTCCAAAACAAGGGAAAAGTGTTTGGAAAAGTAGATACGTTCGAGACGTATCAACTCCCCCAAGCTTAAACCTTTGCTTGTCCTCAAGCAATTCAGTTGACAAACTGAAAGTGATAAAGAAAAACTTTGACAAACTCTGGTTGCTCTTGTTGTTGTAAATATGTAAAGCCATCTTTCAAGTTTTCAGCAAAGGTTATAACTAACCACATTTGCAATAACGCATAGGTCTCAAGTTTACTCATATCAATAGCATAATCAACTAGCGAGCCATAATAATAAAACTCGGATGACAACACTTTCTCAAAACAATCATAATATGATATAACATGATGGTATCTCGCTAGCCCTTTCTAAGACCGCAGAACATAAATGCAGAGCACCTTTAAAGACCAAGGACTGACTAGACATTGTAATTCATGGTAAAAGAGATCTAGTCAAGTCATACTCAATGTAAACTAACAGTAATGAATGCAAATGATAGCGGTGCTCTCCAACTGGTGCTTTTTAATAAGAGGATGATGACTCAGCATAAAAGTAAATAGATAGGCCCTTCATAGAGGGAAGCAGGGATTTGTAGAGGTGCCAGAGCTCGGTTTTGAATCAGAGGTGAATAATATTTTGAGCGGTATACTTTCATTGTCAACATAACAACCAAGAGATGGCGATATCTTCCATCCTACACACATTATAGGTGGTTCCCAAACAGAATGGTAAAGTTTATACTTCCCCTTCCACCACAAGCATCAATCCATGGCTTGCTTGAAACAACGAGTGCCTCCAACTAACAAGAGTCCTAGGGGGAGTTTTTTTTGCAATTATTTTGATTTAGTTTGCATAAAGCATGGGACTGGGCATCCCGGTGACCAGCCCTTTATCTCGTGAGTGAGGAGTGGAGTCCACTCCTCTTGAGAATAACCCGCCTAACATGGAAGATACAGACAGCCCTAGTTGATACATGAGCTATTCGAGCATACAAAACATGATATTTATTTGAAGGTTTAGAGTTTGGCACTTACAAATTTACTTGGAACGGCAGGTAGATACCATATATAGGTAGGTATAGTGAACTCATGTGGAATAACTTTGGGGTT
The DNA here is from genome assembly GCF_003073215.2 of Triticum urartu. Taxonomy (NCBI): domain Eukaryota; kingdom Viridiplantae; phylum Streptophyta; class Magnoliopsida; order Poales; family Poaceae; genus Triticum; species Triticum urartu. The sequence goes on from NC_053025.1 coordinate 33,091,409, forward strand.
TAAGGGATTGGATGCACAAGCAGTATTTCTTCTTAGTATAGGTGAAGGCTAGCAAAAGACTGGGAAGCGACCAGCTAGAGAGCGACAATAGTCATGAACATGCATTAATATTAATAAACACTGAATGCAAGCATGAGTAGGATATAATCCACCATGAACATAAATATCGTGAAGGCTATGTTGATTTTGTTTCAACTACATGCGTGAACATGTGCCAAGTCAAGTCACTTAAATCATTCAGAGGAGGATACCACCCTATCATACCACATCATTGTTGGGGAACGTAGTAATTTCAAAAAAATTCCTACGCACACGCAAGATCATGTGATGCACAACAACGAGAGGGGAGAGTGTTGTCTACGTACCCACGCAGACCGACTGCGGAAGCATTGACGCAACGTAGAGGAAGTAGTCGTACGTCTTCACGATCCAACCGATCAAGCACCGAAACTACGGCACCTCCGAGTTCGAGCACACGTTCAGCTCGATGACGATCCCCGGACTCCGATCCAGCAAAGTGTCGGGGAAGAGTTCCGTCAGCACAACGGCGTGGTGATGATCTTGATGCACTACAGCAGCAGGGCTTCGCCTAAACTCCGCTACAGTATTATCGAGGACTATGGTGGCTGTGGGCACCGCACACGGCTAAGGAATAGATCACGTGGATCAACTCGTGTGTTTCTGGGGTGCCTCTGCCTCAGTATATAAAGGAGTCAAGGGGGAGGGGGGCGCCGGCCAGGAGGAGGGCGCAGGAGGAGTCCTACTCCTTCCGGGAGTAGGACTCCCCCCCCAATCCTAGTTGGACTAGGATTCCCCGAGGGGGAAAGAGGGAGAGGGGGGCCGGCCACCTTCTCCTAGTCCTAATAGGACTAGGGGAGGGGGAAGGTGCGCAGCCACCTTGGGCAGCCCCTTTCTCCTTTCCACTAAAGCCCATTAAGGCCCATATGGCTCCCGGGGGGTTCCGGTAACCTTCCGGTACTCCGGTAAAATCCCGATTTCACCCGGAACACTTCCGATATCTAAACATAGGCTTCCAATATATCAATCTTTACGTCTCGACCATTTCGAGACTCCTCGTCATGTCCGTGATCACATCCGGGACTCCGAACAACCTTGGGTACATCAAAATGCATAAACTCATATTATAACTGTCATCGTAACCTTAAGCGTGCGGACCCTACGGGTTCGAGAACAATGTAGACATGACCGAGACACGTCTCCGGTCAATAACCAATAGCGGGACCTGGATGCCCATATTGGCTCCTACATATTCTACGAAGATCTTTATCGGTCAGACCGCATAACAACATACGTTGTTCCCTTTGTCATCGGTATGTTACTTGCCCGAGATTCGATCGTCGGTATCCAATACCTAGTTCAATCTCGTTACCGGCAAGTCTCTTTACTCGTTCTGTAATACATCATCTCGCAACTAACTCATTAGTTGCAATGCTTGCAAGGCTTATGTGATGTGCATTACCGAGAGGGCCCAGAGATACCTCTCCGACATCGGAGTGACAAATTCCTAATCTCGAAATACGCCAACCCAACATCTACCTTTGGAGACACCTGTAATGCTCCTTTATAATCACCCAGTTACGTTGTGACGTTTGGTAGCACCCAAAGTGTTCCTCCGGCAAACGGGAGTTGCATAATCTCATAGTCATAGGAACATGTATAAGTCATGAAGAAAGCAATAGCAACATACTAAACGATCGGGTGCTAAGCTAATGGAATGGGTCATGTCAATCAGATCATTCACCTAATGATGTGATCCCGTTAATCAAATAACAACTCTTTGTCCATGGTTAGGAAACATAACCATCTTTGATTAACGAGCTAGTCAAGTAGAGGCATACTAGTGACACTCTGTTTGTCTATGTATTCACACATGTATTATGTTTCCGGTTAATACAATTCTAGCATGAATAATAAACATTTATCATGAAATAAGGAAATAAATAATAACTTTATTATTGCCTCTAGGGCATATTTCATTCAATCATAACCATTTTAATAGCATGTTGGCACGCAAGGTAAACCATTATAACTCATAGCTAATCAAGCATGGCACAAGAAACTACGATCCCTAGTTGTCATTGCAAACATGTTTATTCATAATAGGCTGAATCAGGAACGATGAACTAATCATATTTACAAAAACAAAAGAGGTCGAGTTCATACCAGCTTTTCTCATCTCTGCCAGTCCATCATATATCATCATAATTGCCTTTCACTTGCACGACCAAATAGTGTGAATAATAATAATAGTGCACATGCATTGGACTAAGCTGGAATCTGCAAGCATTCAATAAATAGGAGAAGACAAGGCAATATGGGCTCTTTTGTCATATCAAAAATAATGCATATAAGAGCCACTTCAACAATTTATTTATGGTCTTCTCCTATCAACCCCCAAAGAAAAGAAAAGAAATAAAATTATTTACACGGGAAAGCTCCCAACAAGCAAAAGAAGAACAAGAAATCTTTTTGGGTTTTCTTTTTAATTACTACTACAAGCATGGAAAGTAAACTAATTAAAAGCTACAACTATTTTTTTGGTTTTTCTTAAGGTTTATTAAACACACAAGAAGAAAGCATAATAAAAGGAAAATAAACTAGTATGGATGATACAATGGAAAAGTATGAGCACCAACATCTAGCAATGAGTGTGTGAACATAAATGTAATGTCGGTGGGAAATACGTACTCCCCCAAGCTTAGGCTTTTGGCCTAACTTGGTCTATGGCCATGGCTGGCCTGGCGGATATCCATAATAATAGTTGGGGTCGTACTGTGATGCAGATGAGGAAGACTTCGATTGCCACTGGCTAACAATCATCTCCGGATCCCACTGGTAATTACACTGTCGTGAAGGATCAAATTGTGGTTCCGTCTCTGGCTCCTCGGCTGGTGCAGGGTTTTGGTAGGCGTGAATAGCCGTCAACGGAACAAGGTACGTGCCTACAGTCAAATCAAACAAACAAGGAGCAGGCAAGGTAATAGTCTCAGGATGATGTTTGTTAAAGAACAATTGATATTTAAGTTCTCCTTCCCTATTCTTAACAATAAAATCATGTGCCACCATACTTTTGTAATCTAAATAAACACGAGGCAACACTTTTTCTTCCTTCTCAGAATGCCTAATAGGTATGTTAAAATGTGCAGCTAGGCGTGTAGCATAGATGCCTCCAAAGATGGGGCCCTTGGTACGGTTCAGACTTAACCGTTTGGCAATAATGCCGCCCATACTAAAAGAGTTATCACCGTATAAACCGTGGTGCAAAATAATAATATCAGGGATACTCAGGTTTCCACAGTTTCCGCGACCAATTAAGCAGCGACTAAAAAATAATGCAAAATAACGTAAAACAGGAAAGTGTATGCTAGTGATTTGTGCATCGCAAAACCTTCCTTGTTTCCCTACAGTGATAGTGTCAATAAATCCCTCCACATCATCACGATGTGGTTCTTCTGTATTGCCCTCAAAAGGGACTAAACAAATCCGATAGAAATCATAAAGTGACATCTCCTTATGCTCATCATATAAATGAAACTCCACCGTAGGTGGTGAGTTCCTAGAATGAAAATGAACGTTTTGCACAAAGGTATTTGTGAGCAAGAGATACTGATCGCATTGGTCGTGGAGGAAAGCGGTAAGGCATGCAGTCTGAGCCAACTCATGAAAATCTTCATAAATCCTGGCTGCTCTTAAGAAATCCTCGGAAGGCCATTCACACGCCCGAACCTCCGCGGTGCGGGGCAGATTATACTTAGGCTTCGGTGCCTTTTCCTTTGAGCTCTGGCTCAATGAGCCCCTCAAAAGTCTCCTCATCATTTTCTAAAAAATTCAATATTATTGATACTAACTACTCCTACAAGTGCCTAGGGCCTACATCATGCATCAAAAGTTCAAAACTACTTTTGACCATATAAATTTGACATGCAAGCTCAAGAACAGGGTCACCTAAGCAACACAATTTTGTAATGAATAAAGCACTAGAACAAAAACTAATTGGACCAATGGAGGAGTCACATACCAAGGAACAATCTCCCCAAGCAGTTTTGTGAGAGGTGCTTTGAGCACGGAGATCGAAAATGGCAGCAAATCGAGCTTGGACTCGGGTTTGAGCTGGTTATTCGTGTTTGGGGGAGGAAGATGAAGTGTATGGGTGAAAGGATGAGTGGAGGAGGGCCACCATGGGCCCACGAGGTAGGGGGGCACGCCCTCCACCCTCGTGGGCAGGTGGTTGGCCCCCCTGGTGTGTTCTCTGTTCCATAAATCCTCGAATATTCTAGAAAAAATCATATTTAAATTTCAGGGCATTTGGAGAACTTTTATTTTCGAGGTATTTTTATATTGCACGAATAATCAGATAACAGACAGACAAATGTTTATTTTATTTTATTTAATATAAATAACAGAAAGTAAAAGTGGGATACAGAAGGTTGTGCCTTCTAGTTTCATCCATCTCACGGTCATCAAAAGGAATCCACTAACAAGGTTGATCAAGTCTTGTTAACGAACTCATTCCGAATAACATGGAACCGGAGAAATTTCGAATAACACTATGTTACCTCAACGGGGATATGCACATCCCCAATAATAAGAATATCATATTTCTTCTTGACACTAGGAAGAGGAAATTCAAAACCTCCAAATATAATTGATGGAATTTTTCCAATAGAGTTGATACTATGAACTTGAGGTTGTTTCCTCGGAAAGTGTACCGTGTGCTCATTACCATTAACATGAAAAGTGACATTGCCTTTAGTGCAATCAATAACAACCCCTGTAGTATTCAAAAAGGGTATTCCAAGAATAATAGACATACTATCGTCCTCGGGAATATCAAGAATAACAAAGTCCGTTAAAATAGTAACGTGTGCAACTACAATAGGCACATCCTCACAAATACCGACAGGTATAGCAGTTGATTTATCAGCCATTTGCAAAGATATTTCAGTGGGTGTCAACTTATTCAAATCAAGTCTACGATATAAAGAGAGAGGCATAACACTAACACCGGCTCCAAGATCACATAAAGCAGTTTTAACATAGTTTCTTTTAATAGAGCATGGTATAGTGGGTACTCCTGGATCTCCAAGTTTCTTTGGTATTCCACCCTTAAAAGTATAATTAGCAAGCATGGTGGAAATTTCAGCTTCCGGTATATTTCTTTTATTTGTAATATTATCTTTCATGTACTTAGCATAATGATAAGTTTTGAGCATATCAGTTAATCGCATACGCAAAAAATAGGTCTAATCATTTCAGCCAAGCGCTCAAAATCCTCATCATCCTTTTTCTTGGATGGTTTGGGAGGAAAGGGCATGGGTTTCTGAACCCAAGGCTCTCTTTCTTTACCATGTTTCCTAGCAACAAAGTCTTTCTTATCATAATGTTGATTCTTTGATTGTGGGTTATCAAGATCAACAGCAGGTTCAATTTCTATATCATTATCATTACTAGGTTGAGCATCATCATGAACATTATTATTGACATTATCACTAATTTCAGGTTCATTACTAGATTGTGTTTCAGCATCAAAAATAGAAATATCATTTGGATTCTCAGGTGTTTCAACAATAGGATCACTAGAAGCATGCAAAGTCCTATCATTTTTCTTTTTCCTCTTTTAGAAGAACTAGGTACATCTATATTATTTCTCTGAGAATCTTGCGCAATTCTCTTAGGATGGCCTTTAGGATACAAAGGTTCCTGAGTCATTCTACCAGTTCTAGTAGCCACTCTAACAGCATTATCATTATTTTTACTATTCAATTCATTGAGCAAATCATTTTGAGCTTTAAGTACTTGTTCTACTTGAGTGGTAACCATAGAAGCATGTTTACTAATAAGTTTAAGTTCACCTTTGACATTAGCCATATAATCACCCTAGTGTCCAAGCATATTTTAATTATATTTTAGTTGTCTACCAAAATAAGCATTAAAATCTTCTTGCTTAGCCATAAATTTATCAAACTCATCTAAGCATGGGCTAGCAATTTTAGTAAAGGGGATTACAGCTTTATCATATCTATAGAGAGAATTTACCTTTACTACCTGTGTCGGGTTATCAAGACCATGAGTTTCTTCAATAGGTAAAGGATTTGGATTATATGTTTCTTCAACAGGCGGTAAATTAAGACCATGTATTTCTTCAATAGGAGGTAAATTCTTAACATCTTTAGCTTTAATACCTTTTTCTTTCATAGATTTCTTTGCCTCTTGCATATCTTCAGGACTGAGAAATAGAATACCCCTCTTCTTCGGAGTTGGTTTAGGAATAGGCTCAGGAATTGGCTCCGGAGGTGTCCAATTATTTTCATTTGTCAACATATTATTCAATAGAATTCCAGCTTCATCCGGTGTTCTTTCCCTGAAAACAGAACCAACACAACTATCCAGGTAATCTCTGGAAGCATCGGTTAGTCCATTATAAAAGATATCAAGTATTTCATTTTTCTTAAGAGGATGATCAGGCAAAGCATTAAGTAATTGGAGAAGCCTCCCCCAAGTTTGTGGGAGACTCTCTTCTTCAATTTGCACAAAATTATATATATCCCTTAAAGCAGCTTGTTTCTTATGAGCAGGGAAATATTTAGCAGAGAAGTAATAAATCATATCCCGGGGACTATGCACAAAACCAGGATCAAGAGAATTAAACCATATCTTAGCATCACCCTTTAATGAAAACGGAAATATTTTAAGGATGTAAAAGTAGCGAGTTCTCTCATCTTTAGTGAATAGGGTGGCTATATCATTCAGTTTAGTAAGATGTGCCACAACAGTTTCAGATTCATAACCATGAAAAGGATCAGATTCAACCAAAGTAATTATATCAGCATCAATAGAGAATTCATAATCCTTATCAGTAACAAAGATAGGTGAAGTAGCAAAAGCAGGTTCAGGTTTCATTCTAGCATTTAGAGATTGCTTACTCCATTTAGTTAATAATTTTTTAAGTCCATTTCTATTTCTGCAAGCTAAAATGGCTAAAGAAGCATCTTGGTCAAAAACATAACCCTTAGGAATAGCAAGTGGTTCTTCATCATCACTTTCATCAGTACCATCAGATTCAATATTTTCAATTTCTCTAGCCCTAGCAAGTTGTTCATCAAGAAAAGCACTAAGTGGCATTGTAGTATCAGGCATAGAGGTAGTTTCATCATAAGTATCATGCATAGCAGAAGTGGCATCATCAATAACATGCGACATATTAGAACGAATAGCAGAAGCAGGTGTAGGTGTCGCAAGCTTACTCAAAACAAAAGGTGAATCAAGTGCAGAGCTAGAGGGCAGTTCCTTACCTCCCCTCGTAGTTGAGGGATAGATCTTGGTTTTTGGATCTATCAAGTTCTTCATAATAATAAGCAGATATATATATCCCAAGTGACTCAAAGAATAGAGCTATGCTCCCCAGCAACGGTGCCAGAAAATAGTCTTGATAACCCACAAGTATAGGGGATCGCAACAGTTTTCAAGGGTAAAGTATTCAACCCAAATTTATTGATTTGACACAAGGGGAGCCAAAGAATAATCTCAAGTATTAGTAGCTGAGTTGTCAATTAAACCACATCTGGAAACTTAATATCTGCAGCAAAGTGTTTAGTAGCAAAGTAATATGATAGTAGTGGTAACGGTAGCAAAAGGTAACAATGGTAAAAATAATGTTTTTGGTATTTTGTAGTGATGATAGCAATAGCAACGGAAAAGTAAATAAGCGAAGAACAATATATGGAAAGCTCGTAGGCAATGGATCGATGATGGAGAATTATGCCGGATGCGGTTCATTATGTAATAGTCATAACTTAGGGTGACACAGAACTAGCTCCAGTTCATTGATATAATGTAGGCATGTATTCCGAACAAAGTTATACGTGCTTATGGAAAAGAACTTGCATGACATCTTTTGTCCTACCCTCCCGTGGCAGCGGGGTCCTTACGGAAACTAAGGGATATTAAGGTCTCCTTTTATTAGAGAACCGGAACAAAGCATTAACACATAGTGAATACATGAACTCCTCAAACTACGGTCATCACCGGTAAGTATCCCGATTATTGTCACTTCGAGGTTAACGGATCATAACACATAATAGGTGACTATAGACTTGCAAGATAGGATCAAGAACACTCATATATTGATGAAAACATAATAGGTTCAGATCTGAAATCATGGCACTCGGGCCCTAGTGACAAGCATTAAGCATAGCAAAGTCATAGCAACATCAATCTCAGAACATAGTGGACACTAGGGATCAAACCCTAACAAAACTAACTCGATTACATGATAGATCCCATCCAACCCATCACCGTCCAGCAAGCCTACGATGGAATTACTCACGCACGGCGGTGAGAATCATGAAATTGGTGATGGAGGATGGTTGATGATGACGATGGCGACGGATTCCCCTCTCCGGAGCCCCGAACGGACTCCAGATCAGCCCTCCCGAGAGGTTTTAGGGCTTGGCGGCGGCTCCGTATCGTAAAATGCAATGATTTCTTCTCTCTTATTTTTTTCTCCCTGAAACTCAATATATGGAGGTGGAGTTGGAGTCAAAGAGGCAACAGGGGGCCCACGAGGTAGGGGGCGCGCCCTAGGGGGGCAGGCGCGCCCCCACCCTCGTGGCAAGGTGGTGGCGCCCCCTCGCCTTCATCTTTGGCAGGTATTTTTCTTATTTTCTGAAAAGTGTCTCCATGAAGTTTTAGGTCATTCCGAGAACGTTTGCTCCTGCACATAAATAACACCATGGTAATTCTGCTGAAAACAGCGTCAGTCCGGGTTAGTTCCATTCAAATCATGCAAGTTAGAGTCCAAAACAAGGGCAAAAGTGTTTGTAAAAGTAGATACGTTGGAGACGTATCACATGCGCGTAGTACTTTGTTTCGATGACTAATAGATTTTTGCAATAAGTATGTGAGTTCTTTATGACTAATGTTGAGTCCATGGATTATACGCATTCTCACCCTTCCATCATTGCTAGCCTCTTCGGTACCGTGCATTGCCCTTTCTCACCTCAAGAGTTGGTGCAAACATCGCCGGTGCATCCAAACCCCGTGATACGATACACTCTATCACACATAAGCCTCCTTATATCTTCCTCAAAACAGCCACCATACCTACCTATTATGGCATTTCCATAGCCATTACGAGATATATTTCCATGAAACTTCCATCATCATCATATACATGACTTGAGCATTTATTGTCATATTGCTTTGCATGTTTGTAAGATAGCTAGCATGATGTTTTCATGGCTTGTCCCTTTTTTGATGTCATTGCTACGCTAGATCGTTGCACATCCTGGTACACCGCTGGAGGCATTCATATAGAGTCATATTTTTGTTCTAGTATCGAGTTGTAATATTGAGTTGTAAGTACACAAAAGTGTGATGATCATCATTATTAGAGCATTGTCCCATGTGAGGAAAGGATGACGGAAGCTATGATTCCCTCACAAGCTGGGATGAGTCTTCGGACTTTACAAAAAAAGAGGCCAAAGAAGCCCACAAAAAAAGAGGCCAAATAAGCCCACCAAAAAAAGGAACAAAAAAACAAAAAAATGAGAGAAAAAGAGAGAAGGGGCAATATTACTATCCTTTTACCACACTTGTGCTTCAGAGTAGCACCATCTTCTTCATGTAGAGAGTCTCTTGAGTTATCACTTTCATATACTAGTGGGAATTTTCATTATAGAACTTGGCTTGTATATTCCGATGATGGGATTCCTCAAATGCCCGAGGTCTTCATGAGCAAGCAAGTTGGATGCACACCCACTTAGTTTCCAGTTTGAGCTTTCATACACTTCTAGCTCTTAGTGCATCCATTGCATGGCAATCCCTACTCCTCACATTAAGATCAATTGATGGGCATCTCCATAGCCTGTTGATTAGCCGCGTCGATGTGAGACTTTCTCCTTTTTGTCTTCTCCACACAACCTCCACCATCATATTCTATTCCACCCATAGTGCTATGTCCATGGCTCACGCTCATGTATTGCGTGAAAGTTGAAAAGGTTTGAGAACGTCAAAAGTATGAAACAATTGCTTGGCTTATCGGGGTTGTACATGATTTGAATACTTTGTGTGGTTAAGATGGAGCATAGCCAGACCATATGATTTTGTAGGGATAACTTTCTTTGGCCATGTTATTTTGAGAAGATGTGATTGCTTTATTAGTATGCTTGAAGTATTATTGTCTTAATGTCAAATGATAGACTATTGCTTTGAATCACTCGTGTCTTAATATTCATGCCATGATTAGATTACATGATCAAGATTATCCTAGGTAGCATTCCACATCAAAAATTATCTTTTTTATCATTTACCAACTCGAGGACGAGCAGGAATTAAGCTTGGGGATGCTGATACATCTCCGTCGTATCTATAATTTTTTATTGTTCTATGCCAATATTATACAATTTTCATATACTTTTGGCAACATTTTATACTATTTTTGGGACTAACATATTGATCTAGTGCCCAGTGCCAGTTCCTGTTTATTGCATGTTTTTTGTTTCGCAGAAAATCCATATCAAACGAAGTCCAAATGGGATAAACACTGATGGAGATTTTTTTCTGGAATATATGTTAATTTTGGGGAGTGGAATCAATGCAAGACGATGCCCGAGGGGGCCACGAGGCAGGGGGCGCGCCCTGATACGTCTCCGTCATATCTACTTTTCCAAACAATTTTGCCCTTGTTTTGGACTCTAACTTGCATGATTTGAATGGAACTAACCCGGACTGACGCTATTTTCAGCAGAATTGCCATGGTGTTATTTTTGTGCAGAAATAAAAGTTCTCGGAATGACCTGAAAATCAACGGAGATTATTTTTGGAATATATAAAAAATACTGGAAGAAGAATCCACGTCAGGGGGCCCACACCCTGTCCACAAGGGCTAGAGAGAATGAAATTATTGAAACTGATAATATTGATAAAAGTGATGATGAAGATTCTCCCCCTAGATATGAATTGCCCGTTGTTCTTGAGGGTTATGTTATGGATGAAGAAACTGCTAGAGACTTCTTAGCTTGCAATGATAGAAGTGATCTTAAGAAACTATTAGCTAAGCTGAAAGAAAAGCCTTTGAATGCTAGAATGAAATATGATCCTGCTTATGCTACTTCACATATCTTTATTACTGATAAGGATTATGATTTCTCTGTCGCTCCTAAGTTAATCACTTTGGTTGAATCTGATCCTTTTTATGGCTATGAATCTAAAACTGTTGTGGCACATCTTACTAAATTAAATGATATAGCCACCCTGTTTACTCATGATGAGAAAACTCGCTATTACTTTATCCTTAAGTTGTTTCCGTTCTCATTAAAGGGTGATGCTAAAACATGGTTTAATTATCTTGATCCTGGTTGTGTGCATAGTCCACATGATATGATTTATTACTTCTCTGCTAAATATTTCCCCGCTCATAAGAAACAAGCTGCCTTAAGGGAATATATAATTTTGTGCAAATTGAAGAAGAGAGTCTCCCACAAGCTTGGGGGAGGCTTCTCCAATTACTTAATGCTTTGCCTGATCATCCTCTCAAGAAAAATGAAATACTTGATATCTTTTATAATGGACTAACCGATACTTCCAGAGATTACCTGGATAGTTGTGCTGGTTGTGTTTTCGGGGAAAGAACAGTTGATCAAGTTGAAATTCTATTGAATAATATGTTGACTAATGAAAATAACTGGACACTTCCTGAACCAACTCCTAAGCCAACTATAGCGACCCGACCTCAGATGGTCAAGTCTCTGTGCTTCAGTGTCATCCCTGGATCAGTAATGCTGACACACACAGTACTCGAAGGATTTATAACAGAGTAGCAATCACACACTTATTACATAGAATGTCTCAAGAGAGAACTTATTACTATAATATGGCTTAAGGCCATCTAATACGATAACAGCGGAAGGCTTGGAAGATAAAGTGAGTCCATCAACTCCAACGGCATAGCTGAGCTGCACGGCAATGACCTAACGAACGTTACTCCTCGTCTGAAAAGTCTGCAACATAATACGTTGCAGCCTGAAAACGGGTCAGCACATGGAATATGCTGGCAATGTAACACAGTAGAGCAAGAACAGAATAATGCTATCACTACATGCATATTTGGCTGGTGGAAAGCTCTATGGTTACAGTTTTGTGAAAAGCCAATTTTTCCCTACAACAAAGGAATATATTTTATTTAACTATCATGGTAGTTGAAACATCATTGAGAAGGTTCCTCGAACTCAATCCCAATTAAAGTGATTAACAACCCAACAATATTAATTAAGAGTGATGAGATTCATGTGATAATCCAAGTACTAGATACTCAAGAATTGTCCATAACCGGGGACACGGCTAACCATGATTAGATTGTACACTCTGCAAAGGTTTGCGCACTTTTCCCCACAAGACTCGATCGCCTCCGTTTGATTTCTCGCACTACATGGTGTTTGAGAAACGGATGACCGAGACACAGTCTTTCAGAAACATTAACTCTCTACTCCGGACAGACCATACCAAACCTACATCCCACTACCTACTGATCTGTCTCTTCAAGAGCTTCACGTAACTTACTCAACTATGCTAGAGCCCATAATAGCTTGTGGCTGCACACGGAAGTTTCTAGCATGAATCATCTTAGTTCCCTTTGAGCCCGGGTGGCGGTCCATAGGAAGATCACACGGGTACTCCGGGATTTCCAAAAAATACAGGCAACACTGGGTACTCCAGGTGCCTCAATCCACCCAGATGTTTGATTAAGTTGCCACCTTAAGTTGAACCATTAATTAACAAGCTCACATCTGTCATGTATTTCACTCAAACCCAAACCACGTCTACGAGCATAGCATAGCATAGTATATATAAGCAACGCGTAGAGGTAACTCCCAAGGGTTTGAATATAACAGGGCAATAGGTTCTACCTCATCGACTACTTCCCAACCCACAAGTTAATGACATCCTAATCAATGCAATGTTTGAGGATTGAGACTAATGCATAAAAACTGGGTGATCAAAGGGATATGATCAAAGTGTTACTTGCCTTGCTGACGATCTGTGAAACCTAGGGACTCGTAGTAGCACGCTTCGCACTCCGGGTGTTCTATCGCAAGCAAACAATAGCATACATAAGTAACAAGCAATGATGCACAAGCAAAACTCAAACAAAAGAGGTTGACCAGAAGTTTCAACTTAAGAACTCTGGTTCGCAAAAAGAATCAAATCAAATGGAGCAACGAAACTCAAACGGTGAAAGAAAAAAAGCTTCGTTTACTAATCTGAAACTAGGTCAAATTTTACAGTAGAGAAAACTTGTTTGAGTTTGTTAAGAGGAAAGAGGGTTTCGAGATGAAACTCCAGGCGCTTGAATCGCCTGATTCCGACTAACGAGCGAAAAGAAAAACAGAAATTAAGATCGGATCAGAAATCGCGATCAGAGAAAATCGCGGAATAAATTTGATAAAAGAAAACTAACGAACAGACTAACGAACGAGCGTTCGTTGGCTGTTTCTAACGGCGAAGAACCGTTCGTTAAAACGATCATTCGGACGAACGTCCGCCAAATAGAAGAATTGAGAAAAACCGGCGAATCCTAAAAAAATGGATCTAGGGTTCTAAAAAACCGGTCGGTCTTTATAAAAAAACCGGCGGCAGGGCGCGGCGGCTACCTCCGGCGAGAGGTCCGGCGGGGCGGCGGCTTAGGGGGCGGCGATGCTCGGCGGCGGCGCGGACAGCGGCGGCGGCGGCGGCAGCAGGCGGCGGCGGCGGTAGGCGGCGGCGGCTTGGCTGCGGCGCGGGCGGCGGTGGTGTGGTGGGGTGTTGGGGCGGGGGTGGCAGCGTATATAAGGGCGGGGCGGGGCGGCTTGGAGGAGGGGGCAAGACGCGGCGGCAGAGAGGAGTCCGGCTCGGACTCCTAGTCCGAGTCGGCGGCGGCGGCGCTCGCAGGGAAGGCGGCGGCGGCGGCGGCCTGGCGTGGCTGGGCCTTAGGCCCAGTCAGCGCGGGAACCTCTTTTTTTAAATAAGAATTTCGCCGACCGAAATAAATCCTAAAAAAAATAAATCTAAAAATGCCAAAATAAATTTTCACTGTCTAAATAAAATATTTAGAACGAGATGAACATTTTCTTGGCCCTAAAATGCAATTTTGGAAAAAGTGCAATTTTTCTAATGCAAACAAAATTGCAATAAAATCCAAATAAAACATTTATTTGGTTTTAATATTTTTCCTCCAATATTTAATTTATCTTGGAGAAGTCATATTATCTCCTCTCATATATTTTAGTGTGAAATATTTTTGGAGAGAAAATAATTAAAACCAAAAATCCTCGTTTTCAAGATTTGATAGAGATCAAATTTGAAAACCGGGAAATCCCCAACTCTCTCCGAGGGTCCTTGAGTTGCTTAGGATTTCGAGGATCGCGAGACGAAATGCGAATAAAATATGATATGCATGGATCACTATGTATAACATTCCAAATTGAAAATTTGGGATGTTACACCAACTCCGAAGAAAAGGGGTATTCTATTTCTCAGTCCTGAAGATATGCAAGAAGCAAAAAATTTATGAAAGAGAATGGTATAAAAGCTGAAGATGTTAAGAGTTTACCTCCTGTTGAAGAAATACATGGTCTTAATTCATCACAGATAGTGCGATAAGCAAAGAGTAGGACTATGTCCCTTCCAAGGGCAAGCTGAAGAATGATATTAAATTGAATATTTCACTTGTTACTATAATGAACCTGGGAATTCCGTGGTATAACGTTGCTGTCTGCCTCCTTGGTTGCTGCATCATGTGTTCGGCAATAATGCTGCCGGACAGTGTTTCCAGAGATTAAGGTCCTGAAAGAAAAAGAAAAATAACCAAACGGGAAGCCCTTAGTGCGGTTTAGGCCGCGTCTTGGGGCGTGCCGCAGTTGTGCCCCCTCCCCACCTGTGCCCATGGTATTTTTAATGCGTAATTATGTACGCGCGACACGAGTTTTACCGCTGGGATGGGATTGGGGTGGCCATCGTATTGCTACACGAGCTCAGATCGCGCCAGGCGGTCTATTTTCCGATTGCCCGAGCGCGCTTGAAGGTGTTCGGGCTGTGAAGCACCGAACTGGTTGATTGCCTTGAGAGGCTGCTTTGCGTTTCTGCTGCGAGGGCTGCGGTGTGCTCCTCGGTTCGGAGAGAGCGCTCTGTGTTTCCATTGACTGTAATAACTCCGCGAGGTCCTGGCATCTTGAGCTTGAGGTATGCATAATGCGGTACCGCATTGAATCTAGCAAATGCGGTTCGCCCGAGCAGCGCGTGATAACCACTGCGGAACGGGACTATATCGAAGATTAACTCTTCGCTTCGGAAGTTATCCGGGGATCCAAAGACCACTTCCAGTGTAATTGAGCCTGTGCAATGGGCCTCTACACCTGGAATGACGCCCTTAAAGGTCGTTTTTGTGGGTTTGATCCTTGAGGGGTCTATACCCATTTTGCGCACTATGTCCTGATAAAGCAGGTTCAGGCTATTGCCGCCATCCATAAGGACTCGAGTGAGGTGAAATCCGTCAATGATTGGGTCTAGGACCAGTGCGGCGAATCCGCCATGAGGGATACTAGTGGGGTGGTCCCTGCGATCGAAGGTGATCGGGCAGGAGGACCAAGGGTTGAACTTTGGGGCGACTGGCTCCAACGCATATACGTCCCTGAGCGCACGCTTCCGCTCCCTTTTGGGGATGTGGGTTGCGTATATCATGTTCACCGTACGCACTTGCGGGAGAAACCTCTTCTGTCGTCCAGTGTGCGGCTGCCGGGGCTCTTCCTAGTCATCGCTATGCGGCCCCTTGTCCTTGTTTTCGGCAATTAACTTGCCGGCCTGCTTGAACACCCAACAATCCCTATTGGTGTGATTGGCTGGCTTGTCTGGGATGCCGTGTATTTGACACGAGCGATCGAGTATACGGTCCAAGCTGGACATACCCGACGTACTTTGTTTGAATGGCTTTTTCCGCTGACTGGGTTTAGAGCCTTTGAATCCGGCATTGACTGCCGTATCCTCAGTATTTTCGTTGTTAATGCGGCGCTTATGTTTGTTGCGACGTGACCTGCTATTGCCATCCTTGGTATCTGAGGTACCATGGTTCTTTGATATGTTATTACTGCGAGCCAGCCAGCTGTCTTCTCCCGCACAAAAGCGGGTCATGAGCGTCGTGAGAGCTGCCATAGATTTCGGCTTTCCCTGACCAAGGTGCCGGGCTAGCCACTCGTCTCGGATGTTGTGTTTGAAAGCCGCTAAGGCCTCCGCATCCGGACAGTCGACGATTTGATTTTTCTTTGTAAGGAACCAAGTCCAGAATTGCCTGGCCGACTCTTCTGGCTGCTGAATTATGTGGCTCAAGTTATCGGCGTCTAGTGGTCGCACATAAGTGCCCTGAAAGTTGTCGAGGAATGCGGCTTCCAGATCTTCCCAACAGCTGACGGAGTCCGCTGGCAAGTTGTTAAGCCAATGTTGCGCTGGTCCTTTGAGCTTTAGTGGGAGGTATTTGATGGCGTGTAAGTCATAACCGCGGGCCAGGTGGATGTGGAGGAGGAAATCCTCAATCCATACTGCGGGATCTGTTGTGCCGTCGTATGATTCAATATTTACAGGTTTAAAACCTTCTGGGAATTGATGTTCCATTACTTCCTCTGTGAAGCATAAGGGGTGTGCGGCGCCTCTGTATTGGACTATATCGCGACGCAGCTCGAATGGGTCTTGCCCGCTGTGTTCGGCCCGGCCGGATTTGCCTTTACTGTATCCGGCATGACATTTATCGTCTCACAGAGTGGTACGCCGTCGTGATCCGTAGATCGATCTTGCATGCTTTGCTTTGTCCTCCAATATATCTCGCAGGTCTGGTGTATCTCCCCATGCCTTTTTATTTGAATGGCGTCGGGGTGGAGGCTGAGCTTTTGGCTGGAATGCCTCTCTATCGCGGCCACGAGGTGGCCGATCAACTGTATCATACGCTTCTTCCTCCAGTCGGGGTAGTAACCTGCACTTTGGGTAATTCTTGGAGGGGCGCTCGAGTTTATATTCCTCGGCCGCGAGGACTTCAGTCCATCTGTCAGCTAGCAGATCTTGATCAGCTTGAAGCTGTTGCTGCTTTTTCTTCAGGCTATTTGCCGTGGCCATAAGCCGATGCTTGAAGCGCTCTTGTTCAACGGGATCCTCGGGTACGGCAGATTCACCGTCGCCGAGGCTTGCCTCTCTGTCTGCCGCTCTCTCAGGAGAGCTGGCTCCTCCATCCTCCTGCTCTAAATCATGCTGGAGGGGATTGTTGTTGTCTTCGGCACTATCCGGAGTGTTATTATCTCCTGTGCCGGTATCACCACTTTTGCTTTGGCGGGACTTAGAGCGGCGCCGGTGATGTCGGCGCTTGGGTTGTTTCTTGGAGGGGTCATCCTCCGCTATCTCGTCGCCATTTCCTTCTTTGGGTGTATCCACCGTGTATATGCCATATGACGAGGTGGCTTTCCAGTGCCCTATAGGCGCCGGTTCATGTTCGTCTCCTACATCGTCGTCCATACCGTCGATGTCTTCGGAGTCGAAGTCGAGCATGTCGGTTAAATCATCGACAGTGGCTACGAAGTGGGTGGTGGGTGGGCGTCGAATTTCTTCGTCGTCCGCATCCCAATCCTGTTGGCCATAATCCGGCCAGGGCTCTCCTGACAAAGAGAGAGACCTTTAGTGAATTCAAAATGTCGCCGAAGGGCGAGTGCTGAAAGATATCCACGGCGGTGAATTCCTTGATCGGCGCCCAATCGGATTCGATTGGCAGGGGCGCGGGCGGTTCGGAGTCAGAAAAAGAGTCCGGCACCTTGGAGTCACGGGCTGCGCAGAGGGTTAGGCTGGTGTTCGGCTCGATCGCCATTGAGACTGTAGCCACTGAGGCGGTGTCTAACCACCCGTCCTCGATTGGCGTAGTGGACTCCGGGCTAAGGGTCGGAGCTGATGCGGGCGCGGCCTCTGGGGTACTGTTCGGCGGTAGAGCTAGGTCATACCCATCGTGACAGTGCGGCGCGCCCGGCTGTGGCTCGAATCCGTCGAAGATCAAGTCTCCGCGGATGTCGGCCGTGTAGTTCAAACTTCCAAACCTGACCTGATGGCCAGGGGCGTAGCTTTCAATCTACTCCAGATGGCCAAGCAAATTAGCGCGCAGTGCAAAGTCGCCGAATACGAAGATCTGTCCGGGGAGAAAAGTCTCACCCTGGACCGCATCGCTATCAATGATAGTAGGAGCCATCAAGCCTAACGGTGAGGAACTCTCAATGAAAGCACCAATGTCGGTGTCAAAACCGGCGGATCTCGGGTAGGGGGTCCCGAACTGTGCGTCTAGGTCGGATGGTAACAGGAGGCAGGGGACACAATGTTTTACCCAGGTTCGGGCCCTCTTGATGGTGGTAAAACCCTACGTCCTGCTTGATTGATATTGATGATATGGGTAGTACAAGAGTAGATCTACCACGAGATCGGAGAGGCTAAACCCTAGAAGCTAGCCTATGGTATGATTGTATGTTGTGGTTGTTGTCCTACGGACTAAAACCCTTCGGCTTATATAGACATCGGAGAGGGTTAGGGTTACATAAGGTTGGTTACAAAGGAGGAGATATCCATATCCGTATTGCCTAGCTTGCCTTCCACGCCAAGTAGAGTCCCATCCGGACACGAGACGAAGTCTTCAATCTTGTATCTTCATAGTCTAACAGTCCGGCCAATGGAGATAGTCCGGCTGTTCGGAGACCCCCTAATCAAGGACTCCCTCAATAACTGTGGGGGAATCTAGGGAAATCACGCAAGCTACCATAGGGAGCATTCATTTTCCTGCTATACATTATTTTGCTCTCTTTATAGGTAGATGCATAAATGGTAAGGATGAGGCATGTCACATGTGTGTGCCAGGTCTTAGTGTTCTCAAGAGTGTTGTAGTATGATATAGACAATATAACTTGGGGGCCATTGTTGCACGCAGGTTGCATAATAACAAAATTAATGAAGATTTCTTTGGTGGAATTTATGCAACCTGTTTAGCTGATTTTCTTGAGATACCCATACATGGAGATGATATTGAGTTGCCTCCTGCTTATTTAGATTATAATGACATGGTTCGTCATCAGTTTGTTGAGAGGAACAATCAGTTCCTCTAGTACCGACTAATCTTTGACAGACGACGCACCTATCACGTCGCTCTCCCTGCTCCTACTTTCTTTGACTTTCAGGCAAAAGGGAGATATGTTATAACCAGGGAGGAGGCGACCGAGTACGAGAGGAGGGCGGAGGTAGCCCGTCTCCATGCTGCAGCTCTTCAGGCAGTAGCTGATGCATCCCAGTACGACCCCAGCTTCAACTTCGGATATCCACCAGGCCATACATGGGCATAGACCAACTTAGGACAAAAGCCTAAGCTTGGGGGAGTACGTATCTCTCACCGACATTACATTCATGTTCACACACTCATGCCAGTTGTCGGTGCTCATACTCTTTCATTGTATCATCCATGCTAGTTTATTTTCCTTTAAAGCTTTCTTCTTTTGTGTTTGAAAAACCTTAAGAAAAACCAAAAAAATTAGTTGTAGCTTTTAGTTAGTTTACCTTCTATGCCTGTAGTAGTAGTAATTAAAAAGAAAACCCAAAAAGATTTCTCGTTCTTCTTTTGCTTGTTGGGAGCTTTCCCGTGTAAATAGTTTTGTTTCTTTTCTTTCCTTTGGGGGTCGATAGGAGAATACCATGATGAAGTTGTTGAGTGGCTCTTATATGCATTATTGTTGATCTAACAAAGATCATATATTACCTTGTCTTCTCTCTTGAATTGAATGCTTGCAGATTCCAGCTTAGTCCAATGCACGTGCACTATTATTATTATTATTATTATTATTATTATCCACATCGTTCAATCGTGCAAGTGAAAGGTAGCAATGATGATTATATGATGAATTTATTGAGATGAGGAAAGCTAGTAAGAACTCGACCTCTCTTGTTTTTGTAAATATGATTAATTCATCATTTCTGATTCAGCGTATTATGAAAGAAACATATTTGCAATGACAATTAGAGATTATAGTTGCTTATGCCATGCTTAATTACCTAGGAGCTTATAATGGTTTACCTTGCGTGCCAACATGCTATTAAAATGGTTGTGATGTGGTATGATAGGGTGGTATCCTCCTTTGAACGATTCGAGTGGCTTGACTTGGCACATTTTCACGCATGTAGTTGAAACGAAATCAACATAGCCTCTACGATATTTATGTTCATGGTGCATTATATCCTACCCATGCTTGCATTCGGTATTGATTAATTTTAATGCATGTTCATGACTGTTGTCGCTCTCTAGCTGGTCGCTTCCTAGTCTTTTCTAGCCTTCACTTGTACTAAGTGGGAATACTACTTGTGCATCCAACTTCATAAACCCCAAAGTTGTTCCATATGAGTCCACCATACCTACCTATATACGGTATCTACCTGCCGTTACAAGTAAATATCTATGTGCCAAACTCTAAACCTTCAAATAAACATTCTGTTTTGTATGCTCGAATAGCTCATGTATCTGTTGGGGAACGTAGCAGAAATTCAAAATTTTCTACGCATCACCAAGATCAATCTATGGAGTAATCTAGCAACGAGGGGAAGGAGAGTGCATCTACATACCCTTGTAGATCGCTAAGCGGAAGCGTTCAAGTGAACGGGGTTGATGGAGTCGTACTCATCGTGATCCAAATCACCGATGATCCTAGTGTCGAACGGACGGCACCTCCGTGTTCAACACACGTACAGCCCGGTGACGTCTCCTACGCCTTGATCCAGCAAGGGGAGAAGGAGAGGTTGGGGAAGACTCCATCCAGCAGCAGCACAACGGCGTGGTGGTGGTGGAGGAGCGCGGGACTCCAGCAGGGCTTCGCCAAGCACTACGAGAGATGAGGAGGGAGAGAGGTAGGGCTGCGCCAACAGGGAGAGCAAATCACGTGTGTTGGGCAGCCCCATACCTCAAGTATATATAGGGGGAGGGGAGGGGCTGCGCCCCCACCTAGGGTTCCCTCCCTAGGGGTGGCGGCAGCCCCCAGATCCCATCTGGGAGGCGGCCAAGGGGGAGAGAGAGGGGGGCGCACCTAGGGTGGGCCTTAGGGCCCATCTGCGCCTAGGGTTTGCCCCCTCTCCTCTTGAGGACGCCTTGGGCCCTTGGTGGGAGGCGCCCTAGCCCACATAGGGGCTGGTTCCTTCCCACTTATGGCCCACGCAAGCCTCCGGGGCTGGTGGCCCCTCCCGGTGGACCCCCGGACCCCTCCGGTGGTCCCGGTACACTATCGGTGATGCCCGAAACACTTCCGGTGGCCAAAACCATACTTCCTATATATCAATCGTTACCTCCGGACCATTCCGGAACTCCTCGTGACGTCCGGGATCTCATCTGGGACTCTGAACAACATTCGGTAACCGTGTACATACTTTCCCTATAACCCTAGCATCATCAAACCTTAAGTGTGTAGACCCTACGGGTTCGGGAGTCATGCAGACATGGCCGAGACAACTCTCCGGTCAATAACCAACAGCTGGATCTGGATACCCATGTTGGCTCCCACATGATCCATGATGATCTCATCGGATGAACCACGATGTCAAGGATTCAGTCAATCCCGTATACAATTCCCTTTGTCTATCGGTACGATACTTTCCGGAGATTTGATCATCGGTATCCCGATACCTTGTTCAATCTCGTTACCGGCAAGTCTCTTTTCTCGTTCCGTAACACTTCATCCTGTGATCAACTCCTTGATCACATTGTGCACATTATGATGATGTCCTACCGAGTGGGCCCAGAGATACCTCTCCGTTTACACGGAGTGACAAATCCCAGTCTCGATTCGTGCCAACCCAATAGACACTTTCGAAGATACCTGTAGTGTACCTTTATAGCCACCCAGTTACGTTGTGACGTCTGGCACACCCAAAGCACTCCTACGGTATCCGGGAGTTGCACAATCTCATGGTCTAAGGAAATGACACTTGACATTAGAAAATATTTAGCATACGAACTACACGATCTTTGTGCTAGGCTTAGGATTGGGTCTTGTCCATCACATCATTCTCCTAATGATGTGATCCCGTTATCAACGACATCCAATGTCCATGGTCAGGAAACCGTAACCATCTATTGATCAACGAGCTAGTCAACTAGAGGCTTACTAGGGACATGTTGTTGTCTATGTATCCACACATGTATCTGAGTTTCCTATCAATACAATTCTAGCATGGATAATAAACGATTATCATGAACAAGGAAATATAATAATAACCAATTTATTATTGCCTCTAGGGCATATTTCCAACAGTCTCCCACTTGCACTAGAGTCAATAATCTAGTTCACATCGCCATGTGATTAACACTCACAGGTCACATCGCCATGTGACCAACATCCAAGAGTCTACTAGACTCAATGATCTAGTTCACATCACTATGTGATAAACACTCAAAGAGTTCTGGGTTTGATCATGTTATGCTCGTGAGAGAGGTTGTAGTCAACGGGTCTTGCCACATTCAGATCCCTATGTATTTCGCAAAACTTTATATCATAGATGCTGCTACCACGTTCCACTTGGAGCTATTCCAAATTATTGCTCCATTATACATATTCGGTATCTCTAATCAGAGCTATCCGGATAGGTGTCAAGCTTGCATCGACGTAACTCTTTATGTTGAACTCTTTATCACCTCCATAACCGAGAAACATTTCCTTATTCCTCTAAGGACAATTTTGACCGCTATCTGGTGATCTACTCCTAGATCACCTTTGTACCCTCTTGCCAGACATGTGGCAAGGCACACATCAGGTGTGGTACTCAGCATGGCATACCGTATAGAGCCTATGACAAGATCATAGGGGACGACCTTCGTCCTTCCTCTTTCTTCTGCCGTGGTCGATCTTTGAGTCTTACTCAACTTCACACCTTACAACTTAGGTAAGAACCCCTTCCTTGACTGATCTATTTTGAACTCCTTCAAAACATGTCAAGGTGTGCGTTCTTTGAAAGTATCATCAGGCATCTTGATCTATCTCTATAGATCTTGATGCCCAATATGTAAGCAGCTTTATGCAGGTCTTCCTTTGAAAATCACTCTTCAAACAAACCGTTTATGCTTTCCAGAAATTCTACATTATTTCGGATCAACAATATGTCATCCACATATACTTATCAGAAATGTTGTAGTGCTCCCACTCACTTTCTTGTAAATACAAGTTTCTAGCAAACATTGTATAAACCTAAAAGCTTTGATCACTCCATCAAAACATATATTCCGATTCCGAGATGCTTGCTCTAGTCCATAGAAGGATTGCTGGAGCCAGCATACCTTTTAGCATCCTTAGGATCGTCAAAACCTTTTATTGTATCACATACAACTTTTCTTACGAAAACTGGTAAGAAAACTTGTTTTGACATCCATCTGTAATATTTCATAATCGAAAAATACAGCTAATGCTATCATGATTCCGACAGACTTAAGCATCGCTACGGGTGAGAAATTCTCATCATAGTCAACTCCTTGAACTTGTGAAAAGATTCTTTCCCACAAGTCGAGCTTCATAGACGGTAACATTACTGCCCATGTCCGTCTTCTTCTTAAAGACCCATTTATCTCAATGGCTTGCCGATCATCGGGCAAGTCCACCAAAGTCCATACTTTGTTCTGATATATGGATCCTATCTCGGATTTCATGGCTTCTAACCATTTGTCGGAATATGGGCCCACCATCGCTTCTCCATAGATCGTAGGTTCATTGTTGTCTAACAACATGATATCTAAGACAGGATTACCGTACCACTTAGGAGTAGTACATAAACTTGTCGACCTACGAGGTTCGATAGCAACTTGATCCGAAGCTTCATGATCACTATCATTAACTTCCTATTCAACAGATGTAGGCTCCACAGAAAACATCTTTCTATGTTGCATCACTCTCTGGTTGAAGTAAAGGTTTGACAACCTCATCAAGTTCTATCTTCCTCCCACTCAATTCTTTCGAGAGAAACTCCTTCTCGAGAAAGGACCCGTTCTTAGCGACAAACAATTTGCCCTCGGATCTGAGATAGAAGGTATACCCAACTTGTCACCTTTGGGTATCCTATGAAGATGTGTTTGTCCACTTTTGGGTTCGAGCTTCTCCGGCTGAAGCCTTAAGCATCGCATCCCCAAACATTAAGAAACGACAACTTTGGTTTCTTGCCAAACCAATGTTCATTCGTCGTCTCAACGAACTTAGATGGTGCCCTATCTAAAGTGAATGCAGTTGTCTCTAATGCATAACCTCAAAATGAAAACGGTAGATTGGTAAGAGACATCATAGATCGCACCATATCTCATAGGGTTCAATTACGACGTCTGGACACACCATTACCTTGTGGTGTTCCAGGTGGCTTCAACTGTGAAACAATTCCACAATGTCTCAAGTGATTGCCAAACTCATAACTCAGAAAATCCCCTTTTGATCAGATCGTAGGAACATGATCTTGTTGTTATGATGATTCTTAACTTCACTCTGAAATCGCTTGAACTTTTCAAACGTTTCAGACTTGTGCTTCATTAAGTAGATATACCTACATCTACCCAAATCGTCGGTGAAGATGAGAAAATAGCGATATCCACCGCACGCTTCAATTCTCATTGGATCACACGCATCAGCATGCATGATTTCCAACAAGTCACTTGCCCGTTTCATTGTACCTAAAAACGGGGTCTTAGTCATCCTGCCCATGAGGCATGGCTCGCATGTGTCAAGTGATTCAAAATCAAGTGACTCCAAACATCCATCGATATGGAGTTTCTTCATGCATCTTACGCTAATATGACCTAAGCGGCAGTGCCACGAGAAAGTGGTACTATCATTATTAACTCTACATCTTTTGGCGTGAACATGTGTATTACCACGACCGAGATTCAATGAACCATTCACATAGGGTGCATCACCATGAAAGGTATCATTCATGCAAACAGAATAACCATTATTCTCTAACTTAAATGAATGACCGTATTGCAATGAACATGATCTAATCATATTCATGCTCAACGTAGACACCTAATAACATTTATCTAGGTTCAATACTAATCCCGAAGGCAGATGGAGCGTGCGATGGTGATCTCATCAACTTTGGAAACACTTCCAACACACATCGTCACCTCGCCCTTAGCCAGTCTCCGTTTAGTCTGTAGCTTTTGCTTCAAGTCACCAGTAATAGCAACTGAACTGGTATCCAATACCCAGGTGCTACCAGGAGTACTAGCGAGGTACACATTAATAACACGTATATACTTTGTTGAAGTTGCCAGCCTTCTTATCTACCATGCATTTGGGGTAATTCCGCTACCAGTGACCGTTCCCCTTACAATAGAAGCACTTAGTCTTGGGTTTGGGTTCAACCTTGGGTTCCTTCACTAGAGCGGCAACTGGTTTGCCATCCATGAAGTTTCCCTTCTAGCCCTTGCCCTTCTTGAAACCAGTGGTCTTGTTAAACCATCAACACTTGATGCTCCTTCTTGATTTCTACCTTTTGCGGTCTTAAGCACCGCGAATAGCTCCGGGATCAACTCCATCCCTTGCATGTCATAGTTCATCACGAAGATCTAGTAGCTTAGTGATAGTGGCTAGAGAACTCTATCAATCACTATCTTATCTGGAAGTTTAACTCCCACTTGATTTAAGTGATTGTAGCACCCAGACATTCTGAGCACATGCTCACTAGCTGAGCTATTCTCCTCCATCTTGTTGGCAAAAGAACTTGTCAGAGGTCTCACACCTCTCAACACGGGCATGAGCCTAAAATCCCAATTTCAGCTCTTGGAACATCTCATATGTTCTATGGCGTTCAAAACGTCATTGGAATCCCGATTCTAAGCCGTAAAGTATGGTGCACTAAACTATCAAGTAGTCATCAGGATGTGTCTGTCAGGTGTTCACAACATCCACAGACGACGTTGTAGGGGTTTGCACATCGAGCGGTGCATCAAAGACGTAAGCCTTCTGTGTAGCAGTGAGGACACTCCTCGGACTACGGACCTAGTCCGCATCATTGCTTACAATATCTTTCAACTTAATCTTTCTCTAGGAACGTATTGAAACAGGGAGCTACAACGTGAGCTATTTATCTACAACATATTTGCAAAGACAATTTAGACTATGTTCATGATAATTGAGTTCATTTAATGAAATCCCACTCAGATAGACATCCCTCTAGTCATCTAAGTGAAACATGATCCGAGTCAACTAGGCCATGTCCGATCATCACGTGAGACGGACTAGTCAACATCGGTGAACATCTTCATGTTGATCGTATCTTCTATATGACTCATGCTCGACCTTTCAGTCTTCCGTGTTCCGAGGCCATGTCTGTACATGCTAGGCTCGTCAAGTCAACCTAAGTGTTTTTGCTGTGTAAATCTGGCTTACACCCGTTGTATTCGAACGTTAAAATCTATCACACCCGATCATCATGTGGTGCTTCAAAACAACGAACCTTCGCAACGGTGCACAGTTAGGGGGGACACCTTTCTTGAAATTTTAGTGAGGGATCATCTTATTTACTACCGTCGTTCTAAGTAAACAAGATGCAAAAACATGATAAACATCACATGCAATCAAATAATAGTGACATGATATGGCCAAATATCAAATAGCTCCTTTGATCTCCATCTTGGGGCTCCATGATCATCTTGTCACCGGCATGACACCATGATCTCCATCATCATGATCTCCATCATCGTGTCTTCTTGAAGTTGTCTCGTCATCTATTACTTCTACTACTATGGCTAATGCTTTAGCAATAAAGTAAAGTAATTACATGACGTTTATGTTGACACGCAGGTCATAAATAAATTAAGACAACTCCTATGGCTCCTGCTGGTTGTCATACTCATCGACATGCAAGTCGTGATTCCTATTACAAGAACATGATAAATCTCATACATCACATATATCATTCATCACATCCTTTTGGCCATATCACATCACAAGGCATATGCTGCAAAAACAAGTTAGACGTCCTCTAATTGTTGTTGCAAGTTTTTACGTGGCTGCTATAGGTTTCTAGCAAGAATGTTTCTTACCTACGCGAAAACCACAACGTGATATGCCAATTTCTATTTACCCTTCATAAGGACCCTTTTCATCGAATCCGATCCGAGTAAAGTGGGAGAGACAGACACCCACTAGCCACCTTATGCAACTAGTGCATGTCAGTCGGTGGAACCAGTCTCACATAAGAGTACGTGTAAGGTCGGTCCGGGCCGCTTCATCCCACGATGCCGCCGAATCAAGATAAGACTAGTAACGGCAAGCAAATTGAAAAAATCGACGCCCACAACAACTTGTGTTCTACTCGTGCATAGAAACTACGCATAGACCTAGCTCATGATGCCACTGTTGGGGAACGTAGCAGAAATTCAAAATTTTCTATGCATCACCAAGATCAATCTATGGAGTAATCTAGCAACGAGGGGAAGGAGAGTGCATCTACATACCCTTGTAGATCACTAAGCGGAAGCATTCAAGTGAACGGGGTTGATGGAGTCGTACTCGTCGTGATCCAAATCACCGATGATCCTAGTGCCGAACGGACGGCACCTCCGTGTTCAACACACGTACAGCCCGGTGACGTCTCCTACGCCTTGATCCATCAAGGGGAGAAGGAGAGGTTGGGGAAGACTCCATCCAGCAGCAGCACGACGGCGTGGTGGTGGTGGAGGAGCGCGAGACTCTAGCAGGGCTTCGCCAAGCACTACGAGAGATGAGGAGGGAGAGAGGTAGGGCTGCGCCAACAGGGAGAGCAAATCACGTGTGTTGGGCAGCCCCATACCTCAAGTATATATAGGGGAGGGGAGGGGCTGCGCCCCCACCTAGGTTTCCCTCCCTAGGGGTGGCGGCAGCCCCCAGATCCCATCTGGGAGGCGGCCAAGGGGGAGAGAGAGGGGGCGCACCTAGGGTGGGCCTTAGGGCCCATCTGCGCCTAGGGTTTGCCTCCTCTCCTCTTGAGGACGCCTTGGGCCCTTGGTGGGAGGCGCCCTAGCCCACATAGGGGCTGGTTCCTTCCCACTTATGGCCCACGCAAGCCTCCGGGGCTGGTGGCCCCTCCCGGTGGACCCCTGGACCCCTCCGGTGGTCCCGGTACACTACCGGTGATGCCCGGAACACTTTCGGTGGCCAAAACCATACTTCGTATATATATATCAATCTTTACCTCCGGACCATTCCAGAACTCCTCGTGACGTCCGGGATCTCATCTGGGACTCCGAACAACATTCGGTAACCACGTACATACTTTCCCTATAACCCTAGCATCATCGAACCTTATGTGTGTAGACCCTACGGGTTCGAGAGTCATGCAGACATGGCCGAGACAACTCTCCGGTCAATAACCAACAGCGGGATCTGGATACCCATGTTGGCTCCCACATGATCCGCGATGATCTCATCGAATGAACCACAATGTCAAGGATTCAGTCAATCCCGTATACAATTCCCTTTGTCTATCGGTACGATACTTGCCCGAGATTCGATCGTCGGTATCCCGATACCTTTTTCAATCTCGTTACCGGCAAGTCTCTTTACTCGTTCCGTAACACATCATCCCGTGATCAACTCCTTGAACACATTGTGCACATTATGATGATGTCCTACCGAGTGGGCCCAGAGATACCTCTCCGTTTACACGGAGTGACAAATCCCAGTCTCGATTCGTGCCAACCCAACAGACACTTTCGAAGATACCTGTAGTGTACCTTTATAGCCACCCAGTTACGTTGTGACGTTTGGCACACCCAAAGCACTCCTACGGTATCCGGGAGTTGCACAATCTCATGGTCTAAGGAAATGACACTTGACATTAGAAAAGCTTTAGCATACGAACTACACGATCTTTGTGCTAGGTTTAGGATTGGGTCTTGTCCATCACATCATTCTCCTAATGATGTGATCCCGTTATCAACGACATCCAATGTCCATGGTCAGGAAACCGTAACCATCTATTGATCAACGAGCTAGTCAACTAGAGGCTTACTAGGGACATGTTGTTGTCTATGTATCCACACATGTATCTGAATTTCCTATCAATACAATTCTAGCATGGATAATAAACGGTTATCATGAACAAGGAAATATAATAATAACCAATTTATTATTGCCTCTAGGGCATATTTCCAACAATATCAACTAGGGTTGTCTGCATCCTCCATGTTAGGCGGGTTATTCTCAAGAGGAGTGGACTCCACTCCTCACTCACGAGAAAATGGTTGGTCACCGGGATGCCCATCCCATGCTTTAAGCAAATCAAATCAAAATACATGCAAACAAAACTCCCCCAGGATTGTTGTTAGTTGGAGGCACCCGTTGTTTCGGGCAAGCCATGGATTGATGCTTGTTGGTGGTGGGGGAGTATAAACTTTACCATTCTACTTGGGAACTGCCTATAATGTGTGTAGCATGGAAGATATCGAAATCTGTCGGGGGTTTGGTGCGACATATGCCAAAGGATGGCTTATCATGGTGGGGGCGAGTAGAACGTCGCCGGTGCTTGGAAACGGAATGAGGCGAAGACATGCACGCTGGCGAATCTTACCCAGCTTCAGGGCTCTCCGAGGAGATAATACCCCTACTGCTGCTCTGCGGGGTCTCCGCATGATCACTATGGCAAAGTGTTTACACGGTTGCTCCTTGAGCTGTTTCTTGGAGGTAGGAGAGGGCAAGGCTAGCTCTCTCCCTTCTATGTGATCTAGTCTAGAGCTAATGGGTTCCAACCCTTTGCATGGGTGCCCTGGGGGGTTTATATAGGCCTACCCCCAGGGGTACAATGGTAATCCGGCTAGACGCGGGCCCAGCTGTCAGTGCCTCTGGCCTCCGTCTTCTCTGCCGACCGCTGGGGCCCGCCGACTGGCCTGGTATGGAGCCGACAGGCCGCGTCCGCCGCGGGCGGGTCTTGCCGGCTGCTGATTACTGTAGCTGTGCTTCTGATGATGCGGGTTTGATCATGAGGTCCTGGCAACAGCCCCGCCGCCCGGCGGGCGATCACTGTCGCCACTCCCCATCACATCTTGATTAATGGCGCATGGGCCCCGTGGGAAGGCTCGGCCGACTCCCCCGGGCCGACTCCCAACGGGTCCGACTGGTGGTCCTCTTGCCGTCTCCTGGGGTCTCACCGACTGGTGGGACCTGCTGCCTCTAGGCCGTACAAACAAGCCACCGTGGGTGCAGGATTCGGTCCTGCGGTGCTGATGTCAGGGCTGGCATGGCAACAGTGCCACGCCGCACGGAGATCTTCCGGGGTACGGCGTGCTATAGCCATGCCTGCCCTTGGTAAGGGGCAGGAGCGGGCTTCATTATCGCCACTCCCCTGCCCTGTCCCGCTTGATGAGGTTGTGGGGGGTGTTGGAGTCGCAGGCCGACTCCCCGAAGCCGGCTTCTCTGGAAGTCGGCTCTACTTGAAGTCGTCCCTGGGACTCGGCCGTGAGTGGTCAGTCGGCCACCTTTGCCGTTGGTTCCTCAGAAGGCGGCTCTACGTCCTGGGGTCTTGAGGGGCGCATCCTGCCCCGATGTCTTGAAAGGTTCCGGGGCTCGGGTCGGCCTACCCGTGGCCCATTACTCCGACAGTAGTCCCCGAAGCTAGTGAGGCGCCGTGGACGATCGGCCGAGAAGCCTCAACAGTTTCTCTTTCCGGGTGCTCAACACATGGTCTTTGATCGACTTCTGCCGAGCCGACTAGGAGGAGTCGGACTCGCTCGATTCGGACTCACTCAATTTCCGACTCGCACAATATTTCGAACGTCGCGGCGGGATCCAAGTGGCGTGCTGGCTAAGACTCCAGGCCGCCGCCCGTTCTAGGCCTGTCACGCGATGGCACGTGGCCGGGCCGTCCTGCCAGCCTACGCGAGCGACGGGACAGGCCCATAGGCGGGGCCAGCCACTACCGCGCCTCGGCGCCCGAGCGGAGCCGCTGCGGCCCCGGTGGACGGTTGGGATTCCCGTGGAGTTACTGCACGCAGTAACTTTATCGTGGAAAGAGCGGGACATGGGGCCGTGGGCGCAGTAAATCCCCACGTCCGCCCCCTCGGCTTCGCAGCCCACGAGGCTATAAGTAGGGGGAAGAGGGGGGCACGCGCGCCCCTCCTTCCCTCCACTCCTCGTTCTCTCCTTTCTCACTGCTCCTCGCTCTCCTCCTTCTTCTTCTTCTTCGCTCCGCCGCACGCCCAAGCTACGGCGAACGCCGCGGCGACAGCTCGCGATGAGTTCTTCCTCCGCCGCCGCGCCTCCCCCGGTGCATTCTGGCACTTGGGACGGCTCCGAAGTTCATGAAGACCACATCCAGTTCCTCCGCACCGCAGGAGGGCGAGCGGGTTATCTTCCGCTCGCACTGCCTGCGCGGGTTGGGGCTGCCGGCGAGCAGTTTCTTCCGATCCTTCCTGGAGTTCTACGGCCTCCAGCCGCACCACCTCACCCCCAACGCAGTGGTGCTGCTGTCCGCTTTCGTGGCCATGTGCGAAGGCTTCCTCGGAGTCCTCCCCACCCTCGAGCTCTGGGGGGAGTTCTTCTTCTCCAAGCTCGGCACCCAGGCTGCGGGCGTGCCGGCTCAGTGCGGCGCTTTCATCGTTGTGCGAAGGTCGGGGGCCGACAATCCCTTCCCCTCCATCTCGCTGATAAAGTCGGTGAAGATGTGGCAGAGATCCTACTTCTACGTTAGGAACGCCTCCGCGAGGGGGGACTGGGTCAACCTGCCGGCTTTCGAAGCCGGCCCGCCGGCTGGGCGACTGCCCAACTGGTCATACCGGGCCAAGTCGCTGACGCCTGCGGGTGCCGGCGCCATCACGCGACTCCGAGTGCTGACGCAGTCGGAGAGTCTGACTGGTCCGGACCTGCTGGCCCCCTTCGTGGCGCGCCGAGTTCTCCCACTCCAAGGCCTCCCCCATATGATATGCCAGATGAGCGGGCCCCGCGACCCGAGTCGGATGTGCACCAAGGACATGCCTCACGAAGAGGTGTCCTTCATGGTGAACTACCTCTCGGACAGCAAGCTCCTGGAGGATTGGTGGTTCGGCAAGGAGCCGTACTCCCGTGCCAACCCCCCGCCCGTGGTGAGTCGCCTTTCCTTTCTTTCTTTGGATTGTCTTCTTTCTTGCCGAGTTTTGTTTTGACCAGTCGGCTTTGGTCAGAATCCCCTCCTCCACCCACTAGCCGGCACCTCGGGGCCGGCCCGTGAGTTCCTCACCGACCGGGCGGAGAGCAACGTCGACGACCCTGATCTGGGGGCGGCGGCTTTGGAGGACAACACCGAGGGAGGAGGAGGAACGACAGGCGACTTCAGGCCTTCGGCCACTTTTGCCGACTGGCCTGACGACAACGCCGAGGGAGAAGTCACCCCTCGCCATCGGCCAGGAGCCAGCCAGCCAGGCGCAGGCTCTTCTGCCGCGCCGGGCGCTCTAGGCGGCGGGAAGAAGCGCAGGGCCGTGCCGACCTTGTTCGGCAGTCAGCCAAAGAAGCCCAAGGGCTCGGCTGCGGCGACTCGGCGGGACGAGGCGGCTGCGAAGGCCATCCGCTTCCGTAAGGAAGTGAAGAAGCCGCCATTGGTCTCCGCGTGAGTATTCTGTCTTCAAAGTTTTATTCTTTCTTTGTGACTTTGTCTGAGTCTTCGCTTGCTCCTCTTGCTTCAGGGCTCCCCTCAATCTTGAGAGGGTCACCGCCGCCTCCGTCATGGGGTCAGCGGAGACGTCCGCCACCACTCGGCGGATTGACCCCGCTGCTGACCTCCGGGAGGCGACGGAGCGGAATGCGCAGGAGAAGCGCAACGAAGAAGAGGCCCTCCGCCTGGAGAAGGCGGAGGCCGACAGGGCAGAGGCCTCCGCCAAGAAAAAACTGGCGAAGGCCGAAGC
The DNA here is from genome assembly GCF_003073215.2 of Triticum urartu. Lineage (NCBI taxonomy): Eukaryota > Viridiplantae > Streptophyta > Magnoliopsida > Poales > Poaceae > Triticum > Triticum urartu. The sequence continues at coordinate 33,124,329 of NC_053025.1, forward strand.
CGCCGCCGCGACGAAGCGGCAGGCTAAGGAAGCCGCACGCCGCCAGTCGACGGTGCTCGTCACCCCGTTGAATTCTGCGCCGCCGCCTCCCGAGTTCAGGGGCAGACTGGGGAAGCCGGCGGGGAGAAACCCATTGTGGAGAGGGAAGGCGGCGACCCCTCTACGCCGGACGTGAACGTTCCGCCGCCGCCTCCGCCGTCGTCTGAAGGTGCGCAAGGCAAGCAGACAGCGGACCCTCCGGTGCCGCCGACCGAAGACAAGGCCGTGGCGAGGCTACTCCTCCAAGTCGGCTCGCCAATGCACCGCCGTCTGGAGAAGGCGACTTCGGCACCCCGCCCCCTGGAAGCCGGCACCGCCACCTCGGCGATCCGAGACGCCGAAGCGACAAGCGCCGCTCCCATTGGGTGGGTGCGAGGAGGCGGCACCGGGCCGCTGAACCAGGCGCTCCTGGACGTCCAGGCGAAGCTTCACGCTGAGGGCGACGCTCTCCAGAGTTGCACCAAGGCGTTCCTGGCGTCACGGGCAGCCGTCCGGTTATGTTTTTTTCCCTTTGGTCTTTGTTTTTCTTGTTCCTCTCTGTGGGGGCGCGCCAGCGCACCCACTGGGTGTAGTCCCCGAGTATTGGGCTGGCTGCTGAGCAGGCAGCCCGGAACTCCAATTGATGAACTCTGGATATTAACTTTTTGTCTGAAACGTTCGTCGCAGGATTACCACAACCTCCGCATCACTTCCTTCAACCGTAACGTTGAAGAGCTGGGCAAGCGGACCGCTGATCTATCGGAGAGCCGGAGTAAGTCCTTTTCCTTCTTCCCGGGGGCGCGCTGGCGCACTCGCGGGCTGTAGTCCCCGAGATTCGGGCCGACTGCTGAGCAGTCGGGCCGGATCTCCCTGGCGACCTTCTTTTCCTGATGACTCAACGCCTTCTTTCTTTCTTCTTCTCAGGGGCCAACGCTGCTCTTCAACAGCAGCTGAGCGACGCCAACTCCGCTTTGCGCGCCAAAGAGGAGGAGTGCAGCAAGCTCGCCACAGAGCGCGATCTGCTGGCCACTCAATTGGCAGAGCAGAAGGAGCTTCTTGTGAAGACGCAGAGGGAGGCGGAGGAGACGGAAACCGCCCTCCTGGCCGAGTTCGCGAGCGAGCGCTCCTCCTGGTCTGACAAGGAGGCGCTACTGTCCTCCGGCTTCCACGAGATTGAAGACATCGTTGAGGGTGAGTTTCTTTATTTTCTTTCTTCGAGCTGCCGATTTAAGTCGTGTCGACTCCTGGTTTTTGACTTGCTTCTTCGTTTCTTCCTGTCTTTGCAGACTTCTTTCCTGGGCAGTCGTAGGCCGCTATCCAAGCCATCGAGGCTGACCGTCAAGGTCGGAGGGCGGAGGGCGCAGAGATTGCAGCCGACGCCCCCCGAACTCTTGACGAGCACATCCTGAGCATCGAGGCTCGCCTTCGGCCGGCTCACCGGATGCTGCGCCGGCTTCAGCGTGTTGGTGCCCAGGAGATTGCCACCCTGTGGCCGGATATGCAGGCTCCGTGCACCCCCAGCCTGACGGCCAACTGGCTAGAGGTCGCGGCTGGTCGTCTTGAGGCCTGGAACGGCTCTTCGGCCCGAGATGGAGCGCGCCGGGCCTTGGAGTTCATCAAGGCATGGTATCCGGGGCTAGATCTAGACCGGCTAGCCACACTTCGGTCGGAGGCCCAGCCGGAGCTGGCGGTTGCGGAAGACGCCCTCGTCAAGCGTGCTGCGGCGATCGCCGAGTACACCGACACCAGCTTCTTCGTCCCAGAGCGATCCGAAGACGGCAAGGAGGTACCGCCAGAGTGGTTTGGGATGAACCCAGACTACGGCGAGGACTCGGCGGAGGTGATTGGCTCCAGCGTCAAGGAGGAAGGCGAGGCGGAGGACGGAGGCGAGGCGGAGGCACCAGAAGACGGAGCAGACGGCCAGCCTCAACTCGACCGCGCCTCCAGCAACGAGCCGCGTGCGACTGACCCGACTGTCGTCGGAGGCGATCAAGCCGAGACTAGCCAGCCGGCCGCCCCGACGCCTGACGCTGCCGCCTCCTCCGACCCTCTGAATCCGTCTGCTGCTTCCTAAGCTGCCGCTTTATTTTTATCTGCTTCAGTAGTCTTTGAAGAACTTGTTAATTCACACAATTCCACCCGCGGGGTGTATTTTGAACCTCTGCTCAAAAATTCGGCCAAGGGCCTATGTTATGTAAATATATTTATCCGAGTTCTATCTTTTCTTGCTCATTGCTCTTTTGGCTTCTTTTTACTTTGCCGCTTTCTCTTAGTTGCCTGCCTTGCCAATCGGACAGCCGCTCTGCGGATTGTCGCGGGATCAAGTGCTTGGCTACTTTGGGAAAGCAAGTACTTAGTCGTTTTTAAGAGTTTTTGAGCAAGTTGAATAGTAGGCGGCAATCCGACTATCCGAGAGTCGGTTTGCGAGAAAAGCTAGAAGCAGTCTTGAGCTATGTTTTATGCTTTGAGTTCTTAACCATTTTTCATGCAAACGCCCATTCTACCTTACCTCTGCCCACCGTACAGTCGCTCTGCAAGCTGCGGCTTTGCATCAACTGTAAAATCTTCGGAGGAGATTTGCATTCCATGGCCGCTCTGTCTCCTTGCCGGAGTCATCCCTCTTGCATGCTCGAGGCTTCTGAGCGTCAATCAGGTAGTAGGAGTCGTTGCCCAGTACTTTGCTGATGATGAAAGGGCCTTCCCAAGGCGCCGACAGCTTGTGCTGGCCGGCTGTTCGCTGGATCAGCCGGAGCACAAGGTCGCCTTCTGGGAAAGATCTTGGCCTGACCTTCCTGTTGTGGTATCGGTGCAGGCTCTGCTGGTAGATGCTGGACCGACTGAGTGCCAACAGCCGGGCCTCTTCCAGCAGATCGACGCCGTCTTGTCGTGCTTCTTCTGCTTCCTCCTCGGTGTACATGGTGACTCGTGGGGAGTCGAACTCTATATCCGTTGGGATGACGGCTTTGGCACCGTAGACGAGGAAGAAGGACGTGAAGCCGGTTGACTTGTTTGGAGTCGTGCGCAGACTCCAGAGGACGGCTGGCATCTCGTCGAGCCAGTAGCCAGCCGAGCGCTCCAGAGGCTCGATCAGCTGAGGCTTGATGCCGGACAGGATGAGGCCGTTTGCTCGCTCCACTTGGCCGTTTGACTGTGGATGGGCGACGGACGCTAGGTCCAGTCGGATGCCCCGTGTTGCGCAAAAACGGGCTAAGGCGCCTTTGGCGAAATTTGTGCCGTTGTCGGTGATGATGTTGTGTGGTATGCCGTACCGAATTGTGATATCGGAGATGAAAGTTACGGCAGTCGGACCGTTCAGCTTCTTGATTGGCTTTGCTTCTATCCACTTGGTGAACTTGTCCACTGCGACAAGTAAGTGAGTTAAACCACCTCGTGCTATCTTGAATGGTCGCACCATGTCTAGACCCCAAACTGCGAAAGGCCAGGCAATGGGGATGGTCTTGAGTGCAGAAGCTGGTTGGTGCGGCTTGGAGCTGAACTTCTGGCACCCTTTGCATTTTTGGACCAACTCCTTGGCCTCTTCCAAGGCAGTTGGCCAGAAGAAACCGTGTCGAAAGGCTTTGGCGACGAGTGCTCTTGAAGCCGCATGGTGGCCGCACTTGCCTTGATGGATGTCTTTGAGAATCGCTTGGCCTTGCTCTGGCTCTACGCAGCGCTGGTAGACACCAGTGACGCTGCGCCTGACCAGCTCTCTGTTGACTATGGTGTAGGCTTCCGCCCGGCGTTGTATTTGCCAAGCTAAGGTCTCTTCAGTCGGCAGCTCTTTGTTCACCAGGAATTTGAGGATGGGCTAGGCCCATGACGGTGCTGCTATTTCTTCAACTGCCAGAACTGCGACTTGGACGAGGGCGGTTGGGCTGGGAGGCGGTGGGTTGGAGTCAACAACCGCTTGCTGGGTTAATGAAATCCCCAGGCCAACTGGCGCGGTCCTTGGGCCAAGTTCTGTAGTCTTCGAGTCCGCCACCGCAGTCCCCGGGCCGGATTCGACTGTGGCGGCTTTGGAGTCATCCGCCAAAATCCCCGTACCGACTGCCGGAGCTCTGGAGTCAGATCCGACATCTTCGGGAGGAGCCGGCACAAAAATGGAGTCTGATTCCGGTGAAGGCTTGACAGACGGCTTGAGGAGGCATTGAAGGGCGACGCCAGATGGTATTGCTTGGCGGGTGGAGCCGATTGGCGCCAAGGCATCTGCTTGGTCGTTGTCATTTCTTGGCACATGGAGAAACTCGCACCCTTCGAAATACCCACTGAGTTGCTGCACGAGGAAACGGTAACTCACCATGTTTGCATCTTTCGCGTCCCAGTCGCCAGATGATTGCTGAACCACTAAGTCCGAGTCGCCATAACACAAGATTCGGCGGATGCCAAGTTCTTTGGCAAGCCGGAGCCTGTGAATGAGCGCCTCGTACTCGGCGACGTTGTTGGAGGCGGCAAAGTGGATTTGCAGCATGTATTTGAGCTTATCACCTTTGGGAGAGGTGAGGACGACGCCGGCTCCCAAGCCGGTGCGCATCTTGGAGCCGTCGAAATGCATCCGCCAATGGGTGGAGTCAGGCGCTGGAGGTAGGTACTGGGTCTCGGCCCAGTCGATGAGGAAGTCGGCCAGTGCTTGTGACTTGATAGCGGTGCAGGGCTGGTAGTGGATGGTGTAAGGAGCCAGCTCTATGGCCCACTTGGCCACTTGACCAGAAGCATCTCGGCTACCGATGATCTCGGCAAGTGGGGCCGTGCGGACCACCGTGATTGGATGCTCTTGAAAGCAAGACTTCAATTTCTTGGCAGCAAAGTGTACGCCATAGCACATCTTCTGGTAGTGGGGGTAGTTCTGCTTGGAGGTCGACAGTACCTCGCTCAGGTAATATATCGGTCTCTGGACAGGTAGCGCCTTGCCTTCCTCCTTGCGTTCCACTACAATGACCATGCTGACTACCCGGCTGGTGGCAGCGATGTACAGGAGCATCGGTTCCTTTGGAGTCGGAGCCGCCAGGACCGGTGGAGTAGTCAGCATCTTCTTCAACTGGAGAAAATCTTCGTCCGCCTTATGGTTCCACTCGAAAAAAGTGGTCTTCTTCATGAGTTGGTATAAGGGGAGAGCTTTCTCGCCCAGCCGACTGATGAATCGGCTGATGGACGCCAAGCAGCCGGTGAACTTCTGCACATCCAACAGTCGGCTGGGTACCTCCATTCTCTCAATGGCCTTGATCTTTACTGGGTTGCATTCTATGCCGCGTTCAGAGACCAGGAAGCCAAGGAGCTGGCCGGCTGGTACTCTGAAGACACACTTCTCGGGGTTGAGCTTAATCTGGAATCGGCGTAGGTTCTCGAAGGTCTCCTTGAGGTCTTCCAGCAGTGTCCCACGCTTTTTCGTCTTCACCACCACATCGTCCACATAGACGTGGGCGTTCCTGCCGAGCTGCTTGAGGAGGCACTTCTGCATACAACGCTGAAAGGTGGCGCCGGCATTCCTTAAGCCGAACGTCATGGTGAGGTAGCAGAAGGCTCCAAATGGCGTGATGAAGGCGGTCTTCAGTCTGTCAGCCGGGTTCAGCTTGATCTGGTGATATCCTGAGTATGCATCCAAAAAACTCAACAGATCGCATCCGGCTGTGGAGTCTATCACCTGATCGATTCTTGGTAGAGCAAATGGGTCCTTGGGGCAGGCCTTGTTGAGGCTCGTGTAGTCGATACACATTCGCCACTGCTTGTTCTTCTTTAGTACCAGGACCGGATTTGCTAGCCATTCTGGAAAGAACACTTCCATAATGAAGTCGGCTGCTAGGAGTCGGGCTATCTCTTCTCCGACAACTCTTCTCTTTTCTTTTGACAGGCGGCGCAGGGGCTGCCTGACTGGCTTTGCATCAGATCGGACATGTAACTTGTGCTCGGCGAATTCCGTCGGTACACCTAGCATGTCTTTGGGGGACCATGCGAAGATGTCCCGATTCTCACAGAGGAAATCGACGAGCTCGCCTTCCTATTTGCTGTCGAGGTTTGCACCTACGACGGCGTACCTCTCTGGGTGCTCCGAATCCAAGGGTATCTTCTTTGTCTCTTTGGCTGGCTTGAACGAACCCTCAGCCTCCGACTCTTTTGGGTTGGGCGGCACCTCAGGCTGCTTGCCGGCCATCGCCACAACTCGCGTGAGGAGCCGCTTCTTGGCCGCGATTACCAGGGACTCGGCCAGTCGACTGCTCTCAGCCGCGCAAGCAGACGACTTCCGGTAGTCGCCAGCCACAGTCAGAATTCCCTTGGAACTGGGCATCTTCATCTTGAGGTAGGCGTAGTGGGGGACCGCCATGAACTTGGCCAAGTAGTGCATGGTATGGGCTCTCAAGGTCCACCACCTCAACCCAAACAGATTCTCTGCGGAAGTGATCTTTGTCTCCAAAGAGGACGTCCATCAGGATTTTGCCGATTGGTGAGCAGGAAAGCCCAGGAACAATGTCGTGGAACACAGTCCGGCTGTTCTGAAGCTGTCTTTGCTTGATTCCTAACTTCTCCATGGTGTCCTGGTACAGGATATTGATGCTGCTGCCTCCGTCTATCAGAACTCGCGAGAAACGTGCGGCTCGTCTGTCTGTGGAAAAGGTGGCGTCCAGGACCAAGGCATAGGAGCTCGGACTCGGCATCACTTCTGGGTGGTCAGCCCTGCTCCAGCTGATGGGCTTCTCAGACCAGTGCATGAACTCTGGCGTCTCCGACGCTCCTGCATTCACCTCTTGTCGCTGCAGCCGCTTGCTGCGTCGATCATCAGCCACACTAGTGAACACCACATAGGCTCCGTGCTCTTCAGGGTATTCGTCTTGTACTGCGTCGACTGGCCTGACAGCCGGCTGCTGGGGCGGAGGCGGAGGCGGCTGCCCAGCAGGTGGGGGAGGCAGGACACTTCCGGGTGGTGTGATTCGACGGCTTCGCGCCTCTATGGAACTTGTAAGGTCCATCCAGGGTCTGCTCATAGGAGAAGGCCGACAACCAATTTGGCTTGCCGCCTTTCTGTCGCTTGGGCGGGGGCTGCTCATCTGGCTGCTGGGCTTCAACGGTCGCGACCTGCTAGCTGCTGGAAGCCGGCTGCGGGCCCTTGTGCTTGTGGTCGCCCTGCTGTTGTCGTCGGCTGGCGTCTGCCGCCGGAGTTCTTGGAGCTTGAGGGGCCATTTGCCAGATGTGCTGATTTGAATCTCCGCCTTCATGGAGGAGTCGGCCGTGGCATACTTGTCCGCTATGATCAGCAGCTCGTCGAGGGTTTCTGGCTCGTCGCAAAGGAGCTTGTGCTTGAGGAGGGTGCCTTCTTTGCACCTGGCTGTGAAGTACTTGATGGCTTGCACCTCATGCACGCCCTCGCAGGAGTTTCGGAGCTCGGCCCAACGCGTGAGGTAATCGCGAGTCGACTCGTCGGGGCCTTGCACGCACAAGGAGAGCTGATGAGGCTTGGGAGGACGCTTGTATGTGCTGGTGAAGTTGCGGACGAATGCTTCGGTGAAGTCGACCCAGCTGTTGATGTTGCGGGGCTTTAGGCTGTCCAGCCATGTCCAGGCCGTGCCCTGGACCATGAGCGGAACATACTTTACGGCGACACGCTTGTTGCCGTTTGCTATGCTGACAGCCGTGGAGTAGTCGACTAGCCAGTCTTCCGGCTTCAGGGAGCCGGTATACTTGGGCGTGTCTCTTGGGAGCATGAACCCTCTGGGAAAGGGCTCGTCCCAAATGCGGGGCCCGAAACAAGGCGGACCCATCTCGCCTTCTTCCAGCGCTAAGGACCGGTGAAGTCGGTCGATCCGGTGGCGGGCGTCATTCTCTCCAACTCCCTCTCGGCGGCCAAGGCGGTCACCGAGAGTCGGATGGTCAACAGGCGGCGGGGAGACTCGCCTCTCCTTGCGGGGAGGGGGAGGCGGACAGTCGTCCCATCTTTCCACTGCTCTTGGGCGGCCGTCTTGGTCGCGCTCTATGGTAATGCGAGTCCGACTGTGGCTGACAGCCGGCTCCTTGTCTCTTCTTCCTCGGGCGCCGCCAGTCGGCGTCCGAGATGTCGTGCCTTGATCTCGGTCAAGGTCGTTGTTTGGCCGCTGCGGCGCCTCCGTGCGGCAGCCGGCCTCGTTCTGCGCGGCAGCCGCGTCGAGGAGGCGCTGGACTCGCTCCATCATGAGGCGGCGCTCTTCGCCCTCGAAATTGTCCAGCTCATCCGCCGCTGCCTCGGCGGCTCGGATGTTCTCCGCTGGTGTAGCGTACATAGGGCGGCTTGCCCCAAACAGGTTGGCGATGGCTACGCCGCGCTGCTAGACCATGCCGAAGCGGCTGGGCCCCGCCGGGGCCGGCGAGCCGCCGACGGTGCGATCCATCTCCCGCTGGTAGGCTTCTGACAAGCGCCTCATGCTGGCCAGCTTCTTTGCGCCTTCAACGAGCTGAAGGCGGCGCGCCTCCAATGTCTCTGCGTCAGCGTCTTCCGGAATGGGCGCAGTTAGGTCTTGCAGCACCGCGCCGAGTGAGTTGTGCGCTCCTCCGCCGGGGAGCTCGCCATGACTGATGACTAGCACCTCGGTGACGGTGCTTCCGTTGCTCTCTGCGCGGGGGAGAGGTTCGTCGTAGACCACCACATTGGTGGGGAACGCGTCGAGCGACACGGTGTCAGAGTCGACCAGCATCGGGTCGGTGGAGCCTACGGACTCCAAGTCTATGGTAGGCTCGCCGGAAACGTGGAGTTGATCGAGGAGGCCCGCGAGGAGGTTCTCGGGGCCGCCCGTGCCTGCGTTGGATGCAGGTTCATCGGAGAGGCGGACCTCGCCGACAAGTTCGGCCAAGGAGCTAGCCGCGCAAGAGATCTCAATGCCGCTTAGCGCGTCGGCGCAAACTCCGTCTGGCATGCCTGGCTGGCTGCGCTCGCCAAGGAGGAAAAGGGTTCCCGTCTAGAACAGATCTCCGGACGGCAGTGCACTAGGCCCCACGGTGGGCGCCAAATGTCGGAGGTTTGGTGCGACATATGCCAAAGGATGGCTTATCATGGTGGGGGCGAGTAGAATGTCGCTGGTGCCTGGAAACGGGATGAGGCGAAGACATGCACGCCGGCGAATCTTACCCAGCTTCAGGGCTCTCCGAGGAGATAATACCCCTACTGCTGCTCTGCGGGGTCTCTGCATGATCACTATGGCAAAGTGTTTACACGGTTGCTCCTTGAGCTGTTTCTTGGAGGTAGGAGAGGGCAAGGCTAGCTCTCTCCCTTCTATATGATCTGGTCTAGAGCTAATGGGTTCCAACCCTTTGCATGGGTGCCCTAGGGGGTTTATATAGGCCTACCCCCAGGGGTACAATGGTAATCCGGCTAGACGCGGGCCCAGTCGTCAGTGCCTCTGGCCTCCGTCTTCTCTGCCGACCGCTGGGGCCTGCCAACTGGCCTGGTACGGAGCCGACAGGCCACGTCCGCCGCGGGCGGGTCTTGCCGGCTGCTGATTACTGTAGCCGTGCTTCTAATGATGTGGGTTTGATCATGAGGTCGTGGCAACAGCCCCGCCGCCCGGCGGGCGATCACTGTCGCCACTCCCCATCACATCTTGATTAATGGCACGTGGGCCCCGGGGAAGGGCTCGGCCGACTCCCCCGGGCCGACTCCCGACGGGTCCGACTGGTGGTCCTCTTGCCGTCTCCTGGGGTCTCACCGACTGGTGGGACCTGCTGCCTCTAGGACGTACAGACAAGCCGTCGTGGGTGCAGGATTCGGTCCTGCGGTGCTGATGTTAGGGCTGGCATGGCAACAGTGCCACGCCGCACGGAGATCTTCTGGGGTACGGCGTGTTGTAGCCATGCCTGGCCTTGGTAAGGGGCAGGAGCGGGCTTCATTATCGCCACTCCCCTGCCCTGTCCCACTTGATGAGGTCATGGGGGGTGTTGGAGTCGCAGGCCGACTCCCCGAAGCCGGCTTCTCTGGAAGTCGGCTCTCCTTGAAGTCGTCCCTGGGACTCGGCCGTGAGTGGTCAGTCGGCCACCTTTGTCGTTGGTTCCTCAGAAGGCGGCTCTACGTCCTGGGGTCTTGAGGGGCGCATCCTGCCCCGATGTCTTGAAAGGTTCTGGGGCTCGGGTCGGCCTACCCGTGGCCCATTACTCCGACAAGATCTCTTGGTTGTTATGTTGACAATGAAAGTATACCGCTCAAAATATTATTCATATCTATTTCAAAACCGAGCTCTGGCACCTCTGCAAAGCCCTGCTTCCCTCTGCGAAGGGCTTATCTATTTACTTTTATGTTGAGTCATCATCCTATTATTAAAAAGCACCAGTTGGAGAGCACCTCTATCATTTGCATCCATTACTCTTAGTTTACATTGCGTATGACTGTGACTGGATCTCTTTTACCATGAATTACAATGTCTAGTCAGTCCTTGATCCTTAAAGGTGCTCTGCATTTATGTTTTGAGGTCTTGGAAAGGGCTTGCGAGATACCATCTTGTTATATCATATCATGATTGTTTTGAGAAGGTGTTATCATCCGAGATTTGTTATTATTGCTCGCTAGCTGATTATGCCATTGATATGAGTAAACATGAGACCTAAATGTTATTGTGAACATGGTTAGTTCATATTCTTTGCTGAAAACTTGAATGCTGGCTTTACATATTTACAACAACAAGAGAAAACAGAGTTTGTAAAAGTTTTTCTTTATCAGTTTCAGTTTATCAACTGAATTGCTTGAGGACAAGCAAAGTTTTAAGCTTGGGGGAGTTGATACGTCTCCATCGTATCTACTTTTCCAAACACTTTTGCCCTTGTTTTGGACTCTAGCTTGCATGATTTGAATGGAACTAACCCAAACTGACGCTGCTTTCAGCAGAATTGCCATGGTGTTATTTTTGTGCAGAAATAAAAGTTCTCGGAATGACCTGAGAATCAACGGAGATTATTTTTGGAATATATAAAAAATACTGGAAGAAGAATCCACATCAGGGGCCCACACCCTGTCCACGAGGGTGGGGGCGCGCTGCTACCTCTTGAGCACTGCGTTGGTTTTCCCTTGAAGAGGAAAGGGTGGTGCAGTAAAGCAGCGTAAGTATTTCCCTCAGTTTTTGAGAACCAAGGTATCGATCCAGTAGATGACCACGCGCGAGTCACCTCGTACCTACACACACAAATAAGAACCTCACAACCAACGCGATAAAGGGGTTGTCAATCCCTTCACGGCCACTTGCAAGAGTGAGATCTGATAGAGATGATAATAATAAGATAGGTATTTTTGGTATTTTTATGATATAGATTGAAAGTAAATAAAGCAAAATAAATGGTGCCAAAAATAGCTTGTTGACGGAAGATTAATATGATGGAAAATAGACCCGGGGGCCATAGGTTTCACTAGTGGCTTCTCTCAAGACAGCATAAGTATTACGGTGGATGAACAAATTATTGTCGAGCAATTGATAGAAAAGCGAATGATTATGTGAATATCTAGGCATGATCATGTATATAGGCATCACGTCCGTGACAAGTTGATCGAAACGATTCTGCATCTACTACTATTACTCCACACATCGACCGCTATATAGCATGCATCTAGAGTATTAAGTTCATAAGAACAGAGTAACGCCTCAAGAAAGATGACATGGTGTAGAGGGATAAACTCATGCAATATGATATAAACCCCATCATTTTATCCTCGATGGCAACAATACAATACGTGTTGTTTCCCTTTCTGTCACTAGGATCGAGCACCGCAAAATTGAACCCAAAGCTAAGCACTTCTCCCATTGCAAGAAAGATCAATCTACAAGGCCAAACCAAACTGATAATTCGAAGAGACTTGCAAAGATAAACCAATCATACATAAAAGAATTCAGAGAAGATTCAAATATTGTTCATAGATAGACTTGATGATAAATCCACAATTCATCGGATCTCGACAAACACACCGCAAAAGAAGATTACATCGAATAGATCTCCAAGAGAATCGAGGAGAACTTTGTATTGACATCCAAAGAGAGAGAAGAAGCCATCTAGCTACTACTATGGACCCGAAGGTCTGAAGTAAACTACTCACACATCATCGGAGAGGCCATGGAGTTGATGTAGAGGCCCTCCGTGATCAATGCCCCCTCCGGCGGAGCTCCGGAAAAGGCCCCAAGATGGGATCTCTTGGGTACAGAAGGTTGCGGCGGTGGAATTAGGTTTTCGTGGTGCTCCTGGATGTTTGGGGGTACATGGATATATATAGGAGGAAGAAGTAGGTCGGTGAAGCAATGAGGGGCCCACGAGGGTGGAGGGCGCGCCCAAGGGGGTCGGCGCGCCCCCTGCCTCGTGGCCTCCTCGATTGTTTCTTGACGCCCACTCCAAGTCTCCAAGATTACGTTCGTTGAGAAAATCACGTTCCCGAAGGTTTCATTCCGTTTGGACTCCGTTTGATATTCCTTTTCGGCAAAACACTGAAATAGGCAAAAAACAGCAATTTGGGATGGGCCTCCGGTTAATAGGTTAGTCCCAAAAATAATATGAAAGTGTAAAAATAAGCCCATTAACATCCAAAATAGATAATATAATAGCATGGAGCAATCAAAAATTATAGATACGTTGGAGACGTATCACGCGCCCCCTGCCTCGTGGGCCCCCTGACGCTCCACAGACCTCAACTCCAACTCCATATATTCGTGTCCGGGGAAAAAACCAGAGAGAAGGATTCATCGCGTTTTACGATATAGAGCTGCCGCCAAGCCCTAAAATCTCTCGGGAGGGTTGATATGGAGTCCGTTCGGGGCTCCAGAGAGGGGAATCCATCGCCATCGTCATCATCAACCTTCGTCCATCACCAATTTCTTGATGCTCACCACCGTGCCTGAGTAATTCCATCGTAGGCTTGCTGGATGGTGATGGGTTGGATGAGATTTATCATGTAATCGAGTTAGTTTTGTTAGGGTTTGATCCCTAGTGTCCACTATGTTCTGAGATTGATGTTGCTATGACTTTGCTATGCTTAATGCTTGTCACTAGGGCTCGAGTGCCATGATTTCAGATCTGAACCTATTATGTTTTCATGAATATCTGTGAGTTCTTGATCCTATCTTGCAAGTCTATAGTCACCTACTATGTGTTATGATCTGGCAATCCCGAAGTGACAATAATCGGGACCACTCCCGGTGATGATCGTAGTTTGAGGAGTTCATGTATTCACTATGTGTTAATGCTTTGGTCCAGTACTCTATTAAAAGGAGGCCTTAATATCCCTTAGTTTCCAATAGGACCCCGCTACCACCGGAGGGTTGGACAAAATATGTCATGCAAGTTCTTTTCCATAAGCATGTATGACTATATTCGGAATACATGCCTACATTACATTGATAAACTGGAGCTAGTTCTGTGTCACCCTATGTTATGACAGTTACATGATCGATCGCATCCGACATAATTCTCCATCACCGATCCAATGCCTACGAGCTTTTCATATATTGGTCTTCGCTTATTTACTTTTCTGTTGCTATTGTTTCAACCACTACAAAACCCAAAAATATTACTTTTGCTACCGTTACCACTACTATCATATTACTTTGCTACTAAATACCTTGCTACAGATATTAAGTTTCCAGGTGTGGTTGAATTGACAACTCAGTTGCTAATACTTGAGAATATTCCTTGGCTTCCCTTGTGTCGAATCAATAAATTTGGGTTGAATACTCTACCCTCGAAAAATGTTGCGATCCCCTATACTTGTGGGTTATCACGCCCCAGGGGGGCAGGCGCGCCCCTTACCCTCGTGGAAACCCCGTAAGGTGGTTTTTGCCCTTCTTTCGCCGCAAGAAAGCTAATATCGGATAAAAATCGTGTTCAAGTTTCAATCCAATCGGAGTTATGGATCTCTGGGAATATAAGAAATGGTGAAAGGCCAGATCTGGGAGCGCAGAAACAAAGAGAGATAGAGAGACAGATCCAATCTCGGAGGGGCTCTCGCCCCTCCCATTCCATGGAGACCAAGGACCAGAGGGGAACCCTTCTCCCATCTAGGGAGAAGATTAAGGAAGAAGAAGAAGGGGGGCTCTCTCTCCCTCTCTCCAGGTGGTGCCGGAACGCTGACGGGGCCATCATCGCGACAACGATCTACACCAACAACTTCACCGCCGTCATCACCAAATCTTCCCCCTCTATGCAGCGGTGTAACCCCTCTTTTACCCGCTGTAATATCTACTTAAACATGGTGCTCAACGCTATATATTATTTCCCAATGATGTATGGCTATCCTATGATGTTTGAGTAGATCCGTTTTGTCCTATGGGTTAATTGATGATCGTGATTGGTTTGAGTTGCATGTTTTATTATTGGTGTTGTCCTGTGGTGCTCTCCATGTTGCGCAAGCGTGAGGGATCCCCGTTGTAGGGTTTGTAATATGTTCATGATTTTCTTATGGTGGGTGGCGTGAGTGACAGAAGCACAAACCCGAGTAAGTAGGTTGTTTGCGTATGGGAATAAAGAGGACTTGTTACTTTAATGCTATGGTTGGGTTTTACCTTAATGATCTTTAGTAGTTGCGGATGCTTGCTAGAGTTCCAATCATAAGTTCATATGATCCAAGAAGAGAAAGTGTGTTAGCTTATGCCTCTCCCTCAAATAAAATTGCAATACTGATTACCAGTCTAGTTATCGATTGCCTAGGGACAAATAACTTTCTTGTGTGACAACAAGCTCTCTACTAAAACTAACTTAGTTGTGTCTTCATCTAAACAGCCCCTACTTTTTATTTACGTGCTCTTTATTATCTTGCAAACCTATCCAATAACACCTACAAAGTACTTCTAGTTTCATACTTGTTCTAGGTAAAGAGAACGTTAAGCGTGCGTAGAGTTGTATCAGTGGTCGATAGAACTTGAGGGAATATTTGTTCTAACTTTAGCTCCTCGGTGGGTTCGACACACTTACTTATCGAAAGAGGCTACAATTGATCCCCTATACTTGTGGGTTATCAGGGAGCGGCGATGCGAGCGGCGCAATCCTGGTGATCTCCCTCGGCTTGTCGGCAACGAGCTTGTCGACGTCACCATGGTCGCGATGCTCGGCGACGGTGAACGTGATGCCATCGCCCGGCTGGTAGTGGATCTCGTAGCGGTCAGCCGTGCCGGGCACGAGTCGGAGGTGGCTGGCAAGCGGGTAGTAGGCGTGGAGGGCTTGGGAGAGTGAGGCCTTGAGGTTGGAGAGGATGGCGGGGATGTCGGCATCGGCGACGAGGTGGTAGAAGAAGACACACTCGACGGGTGGGAGGTCGAGGAAGAAGACGTCAAAGAAGGTGAGCGGGAGGAAGGACTCCAGCAGGGCTGCGCCGGTGCTCATCGAGCGCGCTACGAGAGTGGTGTCGAGGACGCTGAGAATCGGGGGTGGCGAGGCTTGCTGCACTGGCGCCATTGCCGTTGTTAGGTATGTGTACTTGGTGATGAAGCAGAGCAGCTATATATGGGCTAGCTAGCTTCGTCGTGTTGTATGTCCTGCTCAAGTACTGACACCATCTTAATACTCCCAGACCCAGGCTAGCCAAGGCCTTGCATGGCGCCATCTCCGATGATAACGTGCCAGTTTGGTGGCGGTGCTCTGCGGAGCTGGTAAATACAGTACGTATGACTTTTCCAATGCTAGTTTCTTTTTGAGAAAATTCTACTGCTAGTGAATTTCGGGACTGTAGATTTCGAGTTTTCCAGTGGTTACGATGCCCTATTTGCCTGATGTGAGAAAAAACAAACTAGCTTAGCTAGCTAGCCATTCGAACCTGCTCTTGACTCTTGATACGTCTCCAACGTATCTATAATTTTTGATTGCTCCATGCTATTATATTATCTATTTTGGATGTTAATGGGCTTTATTTTACACTTTTATATCATTTTTGGGACTAACCTATTAACCGGAGGCCCAGCCCAAATTACTATTTTTTTGCCTATTTTAGAGTTCCGCCGAAAAGGAATATCAAACGGAGTCCAAATGGAATGAAACCTTCGGGAACGTGATTTTCTCAACGAACGTGATCCACGAGACTTGGAGTAGGCGTCAAGAAACAACCGAGGAGGCCACGAGGCAGGGGGCGCGCCTACCCCCTGGGCATGCCCTCCACCCTCGTGGGCCCCTCGTTGCTCCACCGACGTACTTCTTCCTCCTTTATATATATCTACGTACCCCCAAACATCTAGGGGCACCACGAAAACCTAATTCCACCACCGCAACCTTCTGTACCCGAGAGATCCCATCTTGGGGCCTTTTCCGGAGCTCCGCCGGAGGGGGCATTGATCACCGAGGGCCTCTACATCAACTCCATGGCCTCTTCGGTGATGTGTGAGTAGTTTACTTCAGACCTTCGGGTCCATAGCTAGTAGCTAGATGGCTTCTTCTCTCTCTTTGGATCTCAATACAAAGTTCTTCTCGACTCTCTTGGAGATCTATTCGATGTAATCTTCTTTTGCGGTGTGTTTGTCGAGATCCGATGAATTGTGGGTTTATGATCCAGATTATCTATGAACAATATTTGATTCTTTTCTGAATTCTTTTATGTATTATTGGTTTGTCTTTGCAAGTCTCTTCGAATTATTAGTTTGGTTTGGCCAACTAGATTGATCTTTCTTGTAATGGGAGAAGTGCTTAGCTTTGGGTTCAATCTTGCAGTGCTCGATCCCAGTGACAGTAGGGAAAATGACACGTATTGTATTATTGCCATCGAGGATAAAAAGATGGGGTTTATATCATATTGCATGAGTTTATCCCTCTACATCATGTCATCTTGCTTACGGCGTTACTCTGTTCTTATGAACTTAATACTCTAGATGCATGCTGGATAGCGGTCGATGTGTGGAGTAATAGTAGTAGATGCAGAATCGTTTCGGTCTACTTGTCGCGGACGTGATGCCTATATACATGATCATGCCTAGATATTCTCATAATTATTCGCTTTTCTATCAATTGCTCGATAGTAATTTGTTCACCCACCGTAATACTTATGCTATCTTGAGAGAAGCCACTAGTGAAACCTATGGCCCCCTGGTCTATTTTCCATCATACAAGTTTCACATCTACTTTATTTTGCTATCTTTTACTTTCAATCTATATCATAAAAATACCAAAAATATTTACCTTATTATTATTATCTCTATCAGATCTCACTCTTGCAAGTGGCCGTGAAGGGATTGACAACCCCTTTATCACGTTGGTTGCGAGGTTCTTATTTTTTTGTGTAGGTACGAGGTGACTCGCGCGTGGTCTCCTACTGGATTGATATCTTGGTTCTAAAAAACTGAGGGAAATACTTAGGCTGCTTTACTGGATCACCCTTTCCTCTTCAAGGGAAAACAAACGCAGTGCTCAAGAGGTAGCTAGAAGGATTTAGGGCTGATCTGGAGTCCGTGCGGGGCTCCGGAGAGGGGAATCCATCGCCATCGTCATCATCAACCTTCCTCCATCAGCAATTTCATGATGCTCGCTGCCGTGCGTGAGTAATTCCATCGTAGGCTTGCTGGACGGTGATGGTTGGATGAGATTTATCATGTAATGGAGTTAGTTTTGTTAGCGTTTGATCCCTAGTATCCACTATGTTCTGAGATTGATGTTGCTATGACTTTGCTATGCCTAATGCTTGTCACTAGGGCCCGAGTGCCATTATTTCAGATCTGAACCTATTATGTTTTCATCAATATATGAGAGTTCTTGATCCTATCTTGCAAGTCTATAGTCACCTACTATGTGTTATGATCCGGCAACCCCGAAGTGACAATAGTCGGGAACTCTCCCGGCGATGACCATAGTTTGAGGAGTTCATGTATTCACTATGTGTTAATGCTTTGGTCTGGTACTCTATTAAAAGGAGGCCTTAATATCCCTTAGTTTCCAATAGAACCCGATTGCCACGGGAGGGTAGGACAAAAGATTTCATGCAAGTTCTTTTCCATAAGCACGTATGACTATATTCGGAATACATGCCTACATTACATTGATGAATTGGAGTTAGTTCTGTGTCACCCTAGGTTAAGACTGTTACATGATCGATCGCATCCGACATAATTTTCTATCACCGATCCATTGCCTACAAGCTTTCCATATATTGTTCTTCGCTTATTTACTTTTCTGTTGCTATTGTTCTCATCACTATAAAACACAAAAAATATTACTTTTGCTATTGTTACCTTTTACCATCGTTACCACTACTATCATATTACTTTGCTACTAAACAGTTTGATGCAGATACTAAGTTTCCAGGTGTGGTTGAATTGACAACTCAGCTACTAATACTTGAGAATATTCTTTGGCTCCCCGTGTGTCGAATCAATAAATTTGTGTTGAATACTCTACCCTCGAAAACTATTGCGATCCCCTATACTTGAGGGTTATCAAGACTATTTTCTGGCGCCCAGGGGGTAGGGCACGCCCCCCACCCTCGTGGTTGGTGGGTGGCCCACCTCTGGTACTTCTTGCACCCAATATTTTTTATATATTCTGAAAAGTGCTTCTGTGGAGTTTCAGGACTTTTGGAGATGTGCAGAATAGGTCTCTAATATTTGCTTCTTTTCCAGCCCAGAATTCCTGCTGCGGCATCCCCCCTCTTCTTGTAAACCTTGTAAAATAAGAGAGAATAGGCATAAGTATTGTGACATAATATGTAATAACATCCCATAATGCAATAAATATCAATATAAAAGCATGATGCAAAATGGACGTATCAACTCCGCCAAGCTTAGACCTCGCTTGTCCTCAAGCGAAAGCCGAAATCGAAAAATATGTCCACATGTTTGGAGATAGAGGTGTCGATAAAAATGAAATGCTGACATGATGGCATCATGATCACTCTTAGATATTGTCATATGATCTCTTATGCTAAAGTAACAATTCAATCACAATTTCAAGTATGAATCATAAATTTCATTGAAAACTAACAAACTCTAATCTTAGTCATTGAGGCAATTGCAATTTATCATAACATAGGAAAGAGTCAATATAAGAGCTTTTCAGCAAGTCCACATACTCAACTATCATTTAGTCTTCCACAATTGCTAACACTCACGCGATATTTATGGTTATGAAGTTTTAGCCGGACATAGAGAAAGATAGGGGCTTATGGTTTTGCCTCCCAACCTTTTACCTCAAGGGTAATGTCAACCATAATAGTTCATGAAAACTCACATCCAAATAGTTATATATATCTGGATCTTTCCAACACATTGTGCTTGCCAAAGGATAAAATGTAAAAGGAAAGGTGAAAATCACCATGACTCTTATATAAGGTAGAAGGTAAAAAGTAAAAGATAGGCCCTTCGCAGAGGGAAGCAGAGGTTGTCATGCGCTTTTATGGTTGGATGCACAAAATCTTAATGCAAAAGAACGTCACTTTATATTGCCACTTGTGATGTGTACCTTTATTATGCAATCCGTCGCTTTTATTTCTTCCACATCACAAGATCGTATAAAGCTTATTTTCTCCACATTAATTGGTCATAAATATTTAGAGAGCAATTTTTATTGCATGCACCGATGTCAACTTACTTGAAGGATCTTACTCAATCCATAGGTAGGTATGGTGGACTCTCATGGCAAAACTGGGTTTAGGGATATTTGGAAGCACAAGTAGTATTTCTACTTGGTGCAAAGAACTTGGCTAGCATGAGAGGGAAAGGCAAGCTCAACATGTTGGATGATCCATGACAATATAATTTATCTCAGATGTAAGAAAACATAACCCATCATGTTGTCTTCCTTGTCCAACATCAACTCTTTAGCATATCATACTTTAATGAGTGCTCACAATCATAAAAGATGTCCAAGATAGTATATTTATATGTGAAGACCTCTCTTTCTTTATTACTTCTTATTAATTGCAACGATAACCAAAACTATGTTTGTCAACTCTCAACAACTTTTATTCATCCTAATCTTTATATGTGAGCTCATTACTTTCCATAAGATCCATATGATCTCTTTATTTCTTTTATTCTTTGTCTTTTATTTATTCCCTCAAGATCATAGCAAGATAATCAAGCCCTTGACTCAACACTAATCTTTATTATATATAGCTCACGGACTCGATTACATAGAAGGATCATAAAGCAAAACCCACAACTAGATCATACTAAAACTTTATTCTACTAGATCAAGATATTATCAAAAGGATCGAACTAAGAAAACGGTAAAGATAAAGGTGATGGTGATACGATACTGGGGCACTCCCCCAAGCTTGGCGGTTGCCAAGGGGAGTGCCCATACCAGATACTCAGTTCTTCTTTGTTGGTGAAGGAGATGGAGTTGTTGATGATGTAGGCTTCTTCCTTAAATTGCGCCTGAGGACAGAATTTTGATCCCTGAGGTCGTCGTTCTCCTGCTCCAGTCTTAGTATCTTTTTGCATAATTCTTGTCTGTTTTCCTGCAAGAGGCGAAAAGGGTTAAACTCGATCTTAGGTTTCTTTGCTCTATCCGGGAGGCTTGACTTTTTTGAACTCCACATGCATGTCCCCGGGTTGAGGTAATGGGAATTCATCTTCATCTGAGCTCGTCTCCTCCTTTCCCTTAGGTTCATAGTCCTCTTCTTCTTCCGTAGTCCAACCACAATGCTCCACATCCCCATAGACTTTAGGATCTGCAAGGTAATCAGCCACATAGCTTTCTCCTTCCGAATCTTGGGACGACATGTCGCTCAAATCTGCAGCAGGACAGCTCGAAACAAAGACAAGAGATATTTGTGTGATACAGTAGTAAAAACCTTCGGGAGATTATATAATGAATTTTTACCGACCAAAAGAAGTATCGTGCAAGAAAATGGAGTCCGGAGAGCACACGAGGTGCCCACGAGGCAGGGGGCGCACCCGGGGGGTACGGCGCGCCCTCCACCCTCGTGGAAGCCCCGTGTCCTTTCTGGTCTTCTTCTTATTTTCCTATTTTTTATATATTCCAAAATGAAGAAAAATTGCCATTACAACTGTTTTGGAGTCGGTTTACTTACTGTACCACGTACCTATTCCTTTTCGAAGTCTAAAACGTTCCGAAAAGTGTCCCTTATATATTCCTCCGGGGTTACGGTTTCAATAATATTATTTTCAACATTCATGGGATTACCTGAGATATAATGTTTGATTCTTTGACCATTCACCACCCTCGGATTTGTGCCTTCGAAGTTGTTGATTTTTATGGCACCGGAATGATAGACCTCCTCGATGATGTAAGGACCTTCCCATTTAGAGAGAAGTTTGCCTGCAAAAAATCTTAAACGAGAGTTGTATAGCAATACATAATCACCTACATTGAACTCACGCTTTTGTATCCTTTTGTCATGCCATCTTTTAACTTTTTCTTTAAACAGCTTAGCATTTTCATAGGCTTGGGTTCTCCATTCATCAAGTGAGATAATGTCAAATAACCTCTTCTCACCGGCAAGTTTGAAATCATAATTAAGCTCTTTAATGGCCCAATATGCCTTGTGTTCTAGCTCAAGAGGTAAGTGACAAGCTTTTCCATAAACCATTTTATACGGAGACATACCCATTGGATTTTTGTATGCAGTTCTATAAGCCCATAATGCATCGTCAAGTTTCTTGGACCAATTCTTTCTAGATCTATTAACAGTCTTTTGCAAAATTAATTTGAGCTCTCTATTACTTAATTCTACTTGACCACAAGACTGTGGGTGCTAAGGAGATGCAATTCTATGATTAACATCATACTTAGCAATCATTTTACGAAAGGCATCATGAATAAAGTGTGAACCACCATCAGTCATTAAATATCTAGGGACTCCAAACCTCGGAAAAATAACTTCTTTAAGCATCTTAATAGAGGTGTTATGATCAGCACTACTAGTTGGAATAGCCTCTACCCACTTAGTAACGTAATCAAAAGCAACTAAAATATGTGTATACCCATTAGAGGAAGGAAAAGGTCCCATATAATCAAAACCCCAAACATCAAATGGTTCACTAACAAGTGAATAATTCATAGGCATTTCCTGACGTCTACTAATATTACCAATTCTTTGACATTCATCACAAGACAAGACAAACTTACGGGCATCCTTGAAGAGAGTAGGCCAATAAAAACCGGATTGCAATACCTTGTGTGCAGTTCTATCTCCAGCATGGTGTCCTCCATATGCTTTGGAGTGACACTTGTGTAGGATCTGTTCCTATTCATGCTCAGGTACACAACGTCTAATAATACCATCTACTCCTTTATAAAGATGTGGGTCATCCCAAAAGTAATGTCTTAAATCATAGAAGAACCTTTTCTTTTGTTGGTATGTGAAACTAGGTGGTATAAATTTAGCAACAATATAATTAGCATAATCAGCATACCATGGAGCAGTACGAGAAGCATTTATGACATTTAATTGTTCATCAGGAAAGCTATCATCAATAGGTAGTGGGTCATCAAGAACATTCTCTAACCTAGACAAGTTGTCTACAACGGGGTTCTCAGCTCCCTTTCTATCAATAATATGCAAATCAAATTCTTGTAGCAAGAGAACCCATCTAATAAGTATAGGTTTATCATCTTTCTTTTCCATAAGATATTTAATAGCAGCATGATCAGTGTGAATAGTTACTTTAGAATCAACTATATAAGATCTGAACTTATCGCAAGCATAATTTCTCTGGGCATTGTCTAGAGTTTTACTAGCATATTGAATAACATTTAGTTTATCAACTCTTTGTCCTAGAACAGCACCTACAGTATAATCACTAGCATCAGACATAATTTCAAAGGGTAAATTCCAATCAGGTGGCTGAACAATAGGTGCAGAAGTCAAAGCTTTCTAAAGTATTTCAAATGCTTCTACACAATCATCATAAAAAGACAAAAGGAATATCTTTTTGTAATAGGTTAGTCAGAGGCTGAGAAATTTTTGAGAAGTCCTTAATGAACCTCCTATAAAAACTGGCATGACCTAGAAAACTTCTTATACCTTTGATGTCCTTGGGACACGGCATCTTTTCAATAGCACCAATGATGTCTACTACACAACCTTCTTCTTGTAGACGTTGTTGGGCCTCCAAGTGCAGAGGTTTGTAGGACAGTAGCAAATTTCCCTCAAGTGGATGAGCTAAGGATTATCAACCCGTAGGAGGCGTAGGATGAAGATGGTCTCTCTCAAGCAACCCTACAACCAAATAACAAAGAGTCTGTTGTGTCCCCAACACACCCAATACGATGGTAAATTGTATAGGTGCACTAGTTCGGCGAAGAGATGGTGATACAAGTGGTATATGGATGGTAGATAAAGATTTTTGTAATCTGAAAATATAAAAATAGCAAGGTAACTAATGA
This sequence comes from Triticum urartu, assembly GCF_003073215.2. Lineage (NCBI taxonomy): Eukaryota > Viridiplantae > Streptophyta > Magnoliopsida > Poales > Poaceae > Triticum > Triticum urartu. Next base: position 33,147,591 of record NC_053025.1, read on the forward strand.
TAAAAGTGAGCACAAAGGGTATTTTAATGAGTTGAAACGAGGCCTAGGGTTCATACTTTCACTAATGCAAGTTATCTCAACAATAATAACATAATTGGATCACATAGCTATCCCTCAACATGCAACAAAGAGTCACTCCAAAGTCACTAATAGTGGAGAACGAACGAAGAGATTATGGTAGGGTACGAAACCACCTCAAAGTTATTCTTTCCAATCAATCCGTTGGGCTATTCCTATAAGTGTCACAAACAGCCCTAGAGTTCGTACTAGAATAACACCTTAAGACACAAATCAACCACAAAACCCTAATGTAACCTAGATACTCCAATGTCACCTCAAGTATCCGTGGGTATGATTATACGATATGCATCACGCAATCTCAGATTCATCTATTCAACCAACACATAGAACCTCAAAGAGTGCCCCAAAGTTTCTAACGGAGAGTCAAGACGAAAACGTGTGCCAACCCATATGCATAGGTTCATGGGTGGAACCCGCAAGTTGATCACCAAAACATACATCAAGTGAATCACGTAATATCCCATTGTCACCACAGATACGCACGGCAAGACATACATCAAGTGTTCTCAAATCCTTAAAGACTCAATCCGATAAGATAACTTCAAAGGGAAAACTCAATCCATTACAAGAGAGTAGAGGGGGAGAAACATCATAAGATCCAACCATAATAGTAAAGCTCACGGTACATCAAGATCGTATCACCTCAAGAACACAAGAGAGAGAGAGAGAGAAAGAGATCAAACACATAGCTACTGGTACATACCCTCAGCCCCGAGGGAGAACTACTCCCTCCTCGTCATGGAGAGCACCGGGATGACGAAGATGGCCACCGGAGAGAGATTGCCCCCTCCGGTAGGGTGCCGGAACGGGTCTAGATTGGTTTTCGGTGGCTACGGAGGCTTCTTGCGGTGAAACTCCCGATCTATTCTGTTCCTCCATAGTTTTAGGGTATATGGATATATATAGGCGGAAGAAATACATCAAGGGAGCCACGAGGGTGGAGGGCGCGCCCAGGGGGTGGGTGCGCCCCCCTGCCTCATGGCTTCCTCGTTGATCCCCTGACGTGCACTCCAAGTCTCATGTATTGCTTTCTTTCCAAAAATAACTTTTCCAAAGGTTTCATTCTGTTTGGACTCCGTTTGATATTCCTTTTCTTGGAAACACTGAAACAAGGGAAAAACAGAAACTGGCACTGGGCTCTGGGTTAATAGGTTAGTCCCAAAAATCATATAAAATAGCATATAAATGCATATAAAACATCCAAGGTTGATAATATAATAGCATGGAACAATGAAAAATTATAGATACGTTGGAGACGTATCAACATCCCCAAGCTTAATTCATGCTCGTCCTCGAGTAGGTAAATGATAAAAACAGAATTTTTGATGTGGAATGCTACCTAACATATTTATCCATGTAATTCTCTTTATTGTGGCAAGAATATTCAGATCCATAAGATTCAAGACAAAAGTTTAATATTGACATAAAAATAAAAATATTTCAAGCATACTAACAAAGCAATCATGTCCTCTCAAAATAACATAGCCAAAGAAAGCTATCCCTACAAAATCATATAGTCTGGCTTTGCTCCATCTTCACCACACAACATATTTAAATCATGCACAACCCCGATGACAAGCCAAGCAATTTTTTCATACTTTTGATCTTATCAAACATTTTCAATCTTCACGCAATATATGAGCATGAGCCATGGACATAGCACTATAGGTGGAATAGAATGGTGGTTGTAGAGAAGACAAAAAGGAGAAGGTAGTCTCACATCAACTAGGCGTATCAACAGGCTATGGAGATGCCCATCAATAGATATTAATGTGAGTGAGTAGGGATTGCCATGCAACGGATGCACTAGAGCTATAAGTGTATGAAAGCTCAAAAAGAAACTAAGTGGGTGCGCATCCAACTCGCTTGCTCACGAAGACCTAGGGCATTTTGAGGAAGCCCATCATTGGAATATACAAGCCAAGTTCTATAATGAAAGATTCCCACTAGTATATGAAAGTGACAACATAGGAGACTCTCTATCACGAAGATCATGGTGCTACTTTGAAGCACAAGTGTGGTAAAAGGATAGTAGCATTGCCCCTTCTCTCTTTTTCTCTCATTTTTTTTATTTTTTTTATTTTTTTTGGGGCCTTCTCTCTCTTTTTTTTTGTCCGGAGTCTCATCCCGACTTGTGGGGGAATCATGGTCTCCATCATCCTTTCCTCACTGGGACAATGCTCTAATAATGATGATCATCACCCTTTTATTTACTTACAACTCAAGAATTACAACTCGATTCTTAGAACAAAATATGACTCTATATGAATGCCTCCGGCGGTGTACCGGGATGTTCAATGACTCATGAGTGACATGTATGAAAGAATTATGAATGGTGGCTTTGCCACAAATACAATGTCAACTACATGATCATGCATCGCAATATGACAATGATGGAGCGTGTCATAATAAACAGAGCGGTGGAAAGTTGCATGGCAATATATCTCAGAATGGCTATGGAAATGCCATAATAGGTAGCTATGGTGGCTGTTTTGAGGAAGGTATATGGTGAGTGTATGATACCGACGAAAAGTGCGCAGTATTAGAGAGGCTAGCAATGGTGGAATGGTGAGAGTGCGCATAATCCATGGACTCAACATTAGTCATAAAGAACTCACATACTTATTGCAAAAATCTATTAGTTATCGAAAAAAAGTACTACGCGCATGCTCTTAGGGGGATAGATTTGTAGGAAAAGACTATCGCTCGTCCCCGACCGCCACTCATAAGGAAGACAATCAATAAATACATCATGCTCCGACTTCATCACATAAAGGTTCACCATACGTGCATGCTACGGGAATCACAAACTTCAACACAAGTATTTCTCAAATTCACAACTACTCAACTAGCACGAGTCTAATATCACCATCTCCATATCTCAAAACAATTATCAAGTATCGAACTTCTCATAGTATTCAATGCACTTTATATGAAAGTTTTTATTATATCCCTCTTGGATGCCCATCATATTAGGACTAATTTCATAACCAAAGCAAATTACCGTGCTGTTCTAAAAGACTCTCAAAATAGTATAAGTGAAGCATGAGAGATCAATTATTTCTATAAAATAAAACCACTACCGTGCTCTAAAAGGATATAAGTGAAGCACTAGAGCAACGACAAACTAATCCAAAAAGATATGAGTGAAGATCAATGAGTAGTTAAATAATTATGAAACTATGTGAAGACTCCCCTATTTAATAATTTCAGATCTTGATACTTTATTCAAACAGAAAGCAAAGCTAAAGAAAATGACATGACGCTCCAAGCAAAACACGTATCATGTGGTGAATAAAAATATAGCTCCAAGTAAAGTTACCGATGAACGAAGACGAAAGAGGGGATGCCTTCCAGGGCATCCCCAAGCTTAGGCTCTTGGTTGTCCTTGAATATTACCCTGGGGTGCTTTGGGAATCCCCAAGCTTAGGCTCTTGCCACTCCTTATTTCATAGTCCATCGAATCTTTACCCAAAACTTGAAAACTTCACAACACAAAACTTAACAGAAAACTCGTAAGCTCCGTTAGCGAAAGAAAACAAAACACTACTTCAAGGTACTGTAATGAACTCATTCTTTATTTATATTCGTGTTAAGCCTACTGTATTCCAACTTCTCTATGGTTTATAAACTCTTTTACTAGCCATAGATTCATTAAAATAATCAAGCAACACACGAAAAACAGAATCTGTCAAAAATAGAACAATCTGTAGTTATCTGTAACTAACGCAAACTTCTGGAACCCCAAAAATTCTAAAATAAATTGTTGGAATTATCTATTAATCATGTGCAAAAAGAATTAACTAAATAGCACTCTCCAATAAAAAATGGCAGCAATTCTCGTGAGCGCTAAAGTTTCTGTTTTTACAGCATGATCGCAAAGACTTTCCCCAAGTCTTCCCAACGGTTCTACTTGGTGAAAGAACAAGTTCTCCCTAGGTGGTTTTGGTAATTAATGTCAACATATCTCTTGTTGGACTAACATTTTATCTAGTATGCTTCAGATAAGTTCAACAATGAAGTGGCATGGACTAGAGGATGTGAAACCCCTTCAAGATGTTAAAGACAAAGGATTGTCTCAAGCTCAAAGCTCAAGACTCTACATTTTCTATTTTAGTGATCCAAGATCACATTGAGTCTATAGGAAAAGCCAATACTATCAAGGAGGGATCAGGTGTTGCTTAATGAGACTCTTGCTCAAAATGCTTAGTGATATGCTCCAAAACCCTCAACTACTTTCTCACATCAGCATATGACCTAAACCTAAAGTCAAACTCGGCCCCACCAATTCTTTCTATCCGGCGCCACCGAGTTTCAAATGTCATAGCCACTGCCACAAACCCTAGGCAAATCGGTCTCACCGATAGGGATCTCGGTCTCACCGAGATGGGATTGCAAACTCTCTGTTGCCTATCGCAATACTTTTGGTCTCACCGAAACTTGTGATCGGTCCCACCGAAACTGCAATGTAAACTCTCTGGTTCCCTTTTGTAACATTTCGCTCTCACCGAAATGAGCGATCAGTCCCACCGAGTTTGCCTGACCAACTCTCTGGTTAGCTTATTACCAAAATCGGTCTCACCGATTTTGTGTAATCGGTCTCACCGAGATTACGTTATGCCCTAACCCTAATCATATCGGTCCTACCGAGTTGCATATCGGTCCCACCGAAAACCCTAACGGTTACTAGCTTTGCTGAATCAGTCCGACTGAGTTTAACCATTCGGTCCCACCGAGTTTGGAAAGTTATGTGTAACGATTAGATTTTGTGTGGAGGCTATATATACCCCTCCACCTCCTCTTCATTCATGGAGAGAGCCATCAGAACAAACCTACACTTCCAACCTATACTTTCTGAGAGAGAACCACTTACACTTGTGTTGAGACCAAGATATTCCATTCCTATCATATGAATCTTGATCTCTAGCCTTCCCCAAGTTGCTTTCCACTCAAATCTTCTTTCCACCAAATCCATATCCTGTGAGAGAGAGTTGAGTGTTGGGGAGACTATCATTTGAAGCACAAGAGCAAGGAGTTCATCATCAACACACCATTTGTTACTTCTTGGAGAGTGGCGTCTCCTAGATTGGCTAGTTGTCACTTGGGAGCCTCCGACAAGATTGTGGAGTTGAACCAAGGAGTTTGTAAGGGCAAGGGGACTGCCTACTTTGTTAAGATCTACCGCTAGTGAGCCAAGTCCTTCGTGGGCGATGGCCATGGTGGGATAGACAAGGTTACTTCTTTGTGGACCCTTCATGGGTGGAGCCCTCCGTGGACTCGCGCAACCGTTACCCTTCGTGGGTTGAAGTCTCCATCAACGTGGATGTATGATAGCACCACCTATCGGAACCACGGCAAAAACATCTGTGTCTCCAATTGCGTTTGAATCTTCCAAACCCTTCTCTTTACATTCTTGCAAGTTGCATGCTTTACTTTCCGCTGCTCGTATACTCTTTGCATGCTTGCTTGATATGTATTGTGTTTGTTAAACTTGTGCCAAAAATCCACTTCAACCTAAAGAATTTAAAAACTACAATTTTAGCACCTAGTGTCTAATCACCCCCCCCCTCCAGACACCTCTTCTCGATCCTTTCAATTGGTATCAGAGCTTTGGTCTCCATTGCTTTGGTTTAAACACCATTGGAGGAAGATGGAAGAGTCTACTTTGGGGAGTCTTAGACATAGAGTGCCTATTCTTGATGGAGAATATTTTCATGAGTGGAAAAATGAAATGCTTGAGAATTTCAATGAATATCATTTGAACAAGTACATTTCTAGCCCTTGTGCACCTCATGTTGATCCTTTGCATCCTACCCTTGATGAATCTATTGACATGATCCGCAACCTTAGAACTGTTAATCTTATCACTAGAGGCTTGCCTAGAAACTTGATTGAATGTTTGCCTACTCTTGATTATGCCTATACTATATGGAGATTTCTTGAGGAACGCTTTCCAAATTATTCCTTGAAAGATCTAGGTGAAATTCTCCATAAGTCTATCCCAAATTTGGTGACTGCTTATTTGAGCTTACCAATCTTACGAGTGCCAAAGGAGATTTTGGAATCATTAGCAATATCATTTCCAAAGCTATTAGAATTCATAAAGATAACTATAGAAATGATCATTTATCTAATGAATTACCCTCTCTAGGAATTGATCAATCACAAGATGATGTTGAACATGGATACTCTGATGATGATGACAGTGACTATTATCTTAATGATGCAATGAGACACTTTGGTCTTATGGCAAATCTTCGCGGCTACATGGCTGGAGGAAAGGAATGGGTTCTTGATAGTGGATCTACTGATCATATGACCGGAGATAAAGATATGTTCTATGAGCTTGCTGAAAACAACGGCCATCGAAAATATGTCACCTTTGGTGATAACTCAAAGGGTAAGGTGGTTGTCCTACGTAAGGTGGCCATCTCACATGATAGCTCCATACAAAATGTCATGCTCATTGAATCTCTTGGGTACAATTTACTTTCAGTATCTAGACTTGCTGATTTCGGTTTCAATATCCTATTCACTGAAGTAGATTGCCAAGTGTTTCATAGAGACAATCGTAAAATGGTCTTTACCGGAATACGTAGATGTGATCTTTACATTGTTGATTTCACTAAAAAGGCTCAACCTAGAACTTGCTTAATTGCTAAATCTTCTAAAGGTTGGTTATGGCATAGACGATTAGGTCATGTTGGTATGCGAAACCTTGACAAGCTTATTAAAGGTGATCATATCCTTGGAGTAAAAGATGTTATATTTGATAAGGATAGACTTTGTAGTGCTTGTCAAGCAGGGAAACAAGTTGGAGGAAGTCATCACGCAAAGAACATCATGACCACGAGAAGACCACTTGAGCTACTTCACATGGATCTCTTTGGTCCAAATGCCTACAAGAGTCTCGGTGGTAACTCATTTGGACTAGTCATAGTTGATGATTTTTCAAGATTTACGTGGGTGTTCTTTCTTGATGACAAATCGCAGGTCCAAAAGATCTTCAAAAACTTCGCTAGGAAGGCCCAAAATCAATTTGACGTGAAGATCAAGAAGGTTCGAAGAGACAACAGAACGGAGTTCAAGAACGCAAATGTGGATACCTTTCTTGACGAAGAAGGGATTTCACATGAGTTCTCGGCTACGTACACACCTCAACAAAATGGAGTCGTTGAGAGGAAGAACCGGACTCTTATTGAGATGGCAAGAACGATGCTTGATGAGTACAAGACGCCAAAACACTTTTGGGCGGAAGCGGTTGAGACAGCTTGTCATGCAACAAATCGCTTGTATCTTCACAAGCTACTCGGCAAGATGGCATACGAGCTCCTCACCGGTAACAAACCACAAGTTGGATACTTTCGAGTATTTGGCTCAAAGTTCTACATTCTTGATAAGCATCGTCGTTCTAAATTTGCTCCGAAGTCTCATGAAGGTTTTCTACTTGGTTATGGCTCAAACTCTCACACATACCGTGTCTACAATAATTTCACCCGAAAGGTTCAAGAGACGGTAGATGTGAAGTTTGATGAATCTAATGACTCACAAGTAGAGCAATTCCCAATTGATGTAGGAGACAAAGACCCTTCCGAAGCAATCCAAGACTTGTCTATTGGCAAGATTCGTCCAACGGAGGTGAAGGAGAGTACCTCGTTCGTCCAAATGGAAGCTTCTACATCACGACAAGGTGAACCAAGAGTTGATATGGAAGCATCCACAAGTGGGACACATCAAGATGAAGAAAATGAGGAAGTGCATCAAGAAGAACACCAACAACCTCCTTCTCCACCACGGCAAGAGAATGACAATGTCAACAGTGAATAAGGCCAAGAAGAAGAATAAGATGAAGAAGATGTTCAACCAAGATCCAAGCAAAAGCTTTCACAAGTTCGAGCAAGAATTGCTAAAGATCATCTCGTCGAGCAAATCTATAATGATATCCAAACCGGGAGAATCACTCGCTCAAAAACTCGTTTAGCTAACTTTTGTGAACATTACTCATTCATCTCTCGCATTGAAGCTATGAAGGTTGAAGAAACATTGGAAGATCCAGATTGGATAAACACTATGCATGAAGAGCTACACAACTTTGAGAGAAATCAAGTGTGGACATTGGTTGAAAAGCCCGACAACAACCACAACATCATTGGTACCAAATGGGTGTTTCGCAACAAGCAAGATGAAGATGGTCAAGTTGTCCGCAACAAAACACGCCTAGTCGCCCAAGGCTACACTCAAGTCGAAGGTATGGACTATGGTGAGACATATGCCCCCGTTGCTAGACTTGAGTCCATTCGCATCTTACTTGCCTATGCTAATCATCATGATATCACCTTATGCCAAATGGACATTAAAAGTGATTTTCTGAATGGTGAAATTGAGGAGGAAGTTTATGTTAAGCAACCTCCCGGATTTGTCAATCCTAAGAAACCTACTCATGTTTACAAACTTCACAAAGCCCTTTATGGTCTTAAACAAGCTCCTAGAGCATGGTATAAATGCTTGACCAAGTTCCTTATTAAAAAAGGGTATGGAAAAATAGATTCTACTCTTTTTACTAAAAGGGTTAATGGAGAACTATTTGTATGCCAAATTTATGTTGATGATATTATATTTGGATCAACTAACCCTCATTTTAGTGAAAATTTTGGAAAGCTAATGTCGGAGAAGTTTGAGATGTCGATGATGAGTGAACTCAAATTCTTTCTTGGTTTGCAAATCAAGCAAACTAAGGAAGGCACCTTTGTATCTCAAATGAAGTACACCAAGGACTTATTCAAGAAGTTCAATATGCAAGAATGCAAAGGTATGACTACACCCATGCCTACTAGTGGACATCTTGATTTAACCAAAGATGGTGAACCGGTTGATCAAAAGGTTTATCGCTCTATGATTGGTTCATTGTTATATCTATGTGCTTCACGTCCCAATATTATACTAAGTGTGTGCATGTGTGCACGATATCAAGCTGCTCCTAAAGAATGTCATCTTAAGGCCGTGCAAAGGATAGTGAGATACTTAATCCATACACCATATTTTGGCATTTGGTATCCAAAGAGGGCTTCCTTTGATCTTCTTGGCTACTCCGATTCGGACTATGCCGGTGACAAGGTTGATAGAAAGTCAACTTCGGGTACTTGTCAATTTCTTGGTAGATCTCTTGTCTCTTGGTCCTCCAAGAAACAAAACTCGGTATCCTTATCCACCGCCGAAGCGGAATACATTGTCGCTGGATCATGTTGTGCTCAATTACTTTGGATGACCCAAACTCTTAAAGATTATGGGATCAATGTGAAACATGTTCCATTGCTTTGTGACAATGAAAGTGCTATTAAGATTGCTCACAATCCCGTGCAACATTCTCAAACTAAGCATATTGAAGTTCATCATCATTTCATTCGATATCATGTTGCCAAAGGGGACATTAATCTTAAGCATGTTTGCGCTGATAAGCAATTGGCGGATATATTTACCAAACCACTTGATGAGAAAGTGTTTTGCAGGTTAAGAGGTGAATTGAACATCATTCATGCTTCAAACATGGAGTAGGAACTCCATTTAATACATGCAAGGCATGAGCTTATGACTAATCCTTGATATTTCTCTTATGTTGACTATCTTATGTCTTGGATATATTTGCAACTTGCATGCTATCTAACCCGTGTAGGTACTTGGATGAATCGAAATCTATGAGATTGCAACTCACTCAAATCTTGAGCAATTTCTATATCACCAAGTCACTACACAATGGTGGATGAAGACAAGGAAGCACGCAACCATTCAAACATATCCTTTGACAAATTCTATCATGATTGTCACTTTGGACACACAAGTGCTCTTCCTTGCAAAAAAGAACCCATGTAGGTAGATGAACTCAAACTTCAAGTGATGCTCCTAACTCTTGATGATCTACATCAACCTTGAGCAACCCACACAAGTTCAACTACATGATCATGATCAACACCACCACCCAAGGCATGCTATTCCATCTTAGAGAAGCTTTACTCCAAGTCATGGGATAAAGCAACTCAACAAGATGTGAATACATCAAGATGCTTTGACGAAAAATGGTAAGCCCATTTTGAGCTTAAACGATGAGTATGACCAAGGATCAAGTGATCTCACTTGTCTCCTAAGTCAATATACTCTAACATAGGTGACTTTGTCACTGCCCAACTGTAGATGAAGTTCTCTTGTGTTCTTTTCTATGCTCTTGCATTTGTCTCATGCTTATTTGTTTCCCTCTTCAACTTCATCTAGATTCTTTTTAGTTTCTTCTCTTTTATTTTATGTTCTGCATTTTCTGCATTAAATTCCTTGCAAATCCTTGTGAGATCTTACTTGTCTAGTGAGTTGAGGTGACAAGTGTTTTCTCTGCGATGAACTAGGTCACACCGGGCTGTTTACTTCGGTCCAACCGAACCCTTTCGGTGCCACTGAAACACCAAACTCGGCGGTACCGATTTCACTGCAGGAAAAACATCTTGCCACTTGTTTTTGAATTCTTTTTAATCCAGCTTCACTCAATGAATCTTGTCCTCGACCATCATCCTACTCAACTTGCTGCTTTGTTCTGTGACTCAAGGACCAAACCCATCATGACAAAAATCCAGAAGAACCCTTCTTGGAAATTCATGTCAAAGGGGGAGAGAGAGATCATCACATCAAAGCTTAATCATATCTATAGGGGGAGAGAATACTCTAGGGAAGAAAGAGACCCCAGATGCTTGGTGTTCAAGAGGAGAGAAGTCACATGTCTTCAAGAAGGGAAAGACATGTTCATGTTTGCTCGATTGCATTAGATCTGTTTATTTCCTTTGAGCTCTGATTTTCTGTTCCCTATCTTCTCCCAATATCCCATGTTAGATTCAGGGGGAGCAAGACATCTAAGGGAAGGAAATCCTTGAATTTATTGCACATCTTTACCTTTGGGGACATGTCCTTATCCAATGTGGTACTTAGTACTCACTCTACAAGTCATCCCAGTCTTGGTACTCTTGTGGTTTCTCTTGTTTGCTCTGGCCAGTAGGTGTATCTGTGTTATCTAACCTTGTTTATGCAGGTTCATCCCATCCTAAGCCAACTCAAGACCACAAGGTAAGTATATGCATCACAGTCATGTGAATGAGAATTTCTTGCTGATGTACATACTGTTTGCAAGAAGGACTCATGAGCATGAAGGTACATTTCTCATATTTTCATCATTTGCTCTGATGCATATAGCCAAGATACATGTAACACATTGCTTACTCTGTCATGTTTATGCATTCACATGCTCCTATATTCCATATTCACATGATTGCATACATGTAGGGGGAGCCTATGCAAGTTACATGTCTTTCCAAAGCTTTACTTACTACTCTTAATATCTTGATCTAAAGCTTTGATGTATGTTGTCATCAATTACCAAAAAGGGGGAGATTGAAAGCACAAGTGCTCCCTAGGTGGTTTTGGTAATTAATGTCAACATATCTCTTGTTGGACTAACATTTTATCTAGTATGCTTCAGATAAGTTCAACAGTGAAGTGGCATGGACTAGAGGATGTGAAACCCCTTCAAGATGTTAAATACAAAGGATTGTCTCAAGCTCAAAGCTCAAGACTCTACATTTTCTATTTTAGTGATCCAAGATCACATTGAGTCTATAGGAAAAGCCAATACTATCAAGGAGGGATGAGGTGTTGCTTAATGAGACTCTTTCTCAAAATGCTTAGTGATATGCTCCAAAACCATAAACTACTTTCTCACATCCACATATGACCTAAACCAAAAGTCAAACTCGGCCCCACCGATTCTTTCTATCCGGCCCAACCGAGTTTCAAATGTCATAGCCACTGCCACAAACCCTAGGCAAATCGGTCTCACCGATAGGGATCTCGGTCTCACCGAGATGGGATTGCAAACTCTATGTTGCCTATCACAATACTTTCGGTCTCACCGAAACTTGCGATCGGTCCCACTGAAACTGCAATGTAAACTCTCTGGTTCCCTTTTGTAACATTTCGCTCTCACCGAAATGAGCGATCGGTCCCACCGAGTTTACCTGGCCAACTCTCTGGTTAGCTTATTACCAAAATCGGTCTCACCGATTTTGTGTAATCAGTCTCACCGAGATTATGTTATGCCCTAACCCTAATCATATCGGTCCTACCGACTTGCATATCGGTCCCACCAAAAACCCTAACGGTTACTAGCTTTGCTGAATCGGTCCGACCGAGTTTAACCATTCGGTCCCACCGAGTTTGGAAAGTTATGTGTAATGGTTAGATTTTGTGTGGAGGCTATATATACCCCTCCACCTCCTCTTCATTCGTGGAGAGAGCCATCAGAACAAACCTACACTTCCAACATATACTTTCTGAGAGAGAACCACCTACACTTGTGTTGAGACCAAGATATTCCATTCCTACCATATGAATCTTGATCTCTAGCCTTCCCCAAGTTGCTTTCCACTCAAATCTTCTTTCCACCAAATCCATATCCTGTGAGAGAGAGTTGAGCGTTGGGGAGACTATCATTTGAAGTGCAAGAGCAAGGAGTTCATCATCAACACACCATTTGTTACTTCTTGGAGAGTGGTGTCTCCTAGATTGGCTAGGTGTCACTTGGGAGCCTCCGACAAGATTGTGGAGTTGAACCAAGGAGTTTGTAAGGGCAAGGGGATCGCCTACTTCCTGAAGATCTACCGCTAGTGAGGCAAGTCCTTCGTGGGCGATGGACATGGTGGGATAGACAAGGTTGCTTCTTCGTGGACCCTTCGTGGGTGGAGCCCTCCGTGGACTCACGCAACCGTTACCCTTCGTGGGTTGAAGTCTCCATCAACGTGGATGTACGATAGCACCACCTATCGGAACCATGACAAAAACATCTGTGTCTCCAATTGCATTTGAATCTTCCAAACCCTTCTCTTTACATTCTTGCAAGTTGCATGCTTTACTTTCTGCTTCTCATATACTCTTTGCATGCTTGCTTGATATGTATTGTGTTTGTTAAACTTATGCCAAAAATCCACTTCAACCTAAAGAATTTAAAAACTGCAACTTTTAGCACCTAGTGTCCAATCACCCCCTCCCCCTCTAGACACCTCTGCTCAATCCTTTCACTTGGCACAAACACTAATTAAACACAAAAAACACAACCAAAACAAAGGCTAGATAATTTATTTATTACTAAAAAGGAGCAAAAAGCATGGAATAAAAATAAAATTGGGTTGCCTCCCAACAAGCGCTATCGTTTAACGCCCCCAGCTAGGCATGATGATTTCAATGATGCTCACATAAAAGATAAGAATTGTAACATAAAGAGAGCATCTTGAAGAATATGACTAGCACATTTAAGTCTAACCCACTTTCTATGCATAGGGATTTTGTGAGCAAACAACTTGTGGGAACAAGAATCAACTTGCATAGGAAGGCAAAACAAGTATAGCTTTAAAACTTTAAGCACATAGAGAGGAAACTTGATATTATTGCAATTCCTACAAGCATATATTCCTCCCTCATAATAATTTTCAGTAGCATCATGATCTACAAGCATATAATTTTTATTACTCTCCACATAAGCAAAATTCTTCTCATTCGGAATAGTGGGAGTATCATAAGAGACTCGAATACTATAAATTGTTTCCACATTAAAAGAGTAATGTTCAGAAAAGGGGTAATCATAATCATGACAAGTTTTATAAATATAATCACTACTTTTTATAGCATAAGTATCATCACAATAATCATCATAGGTAGGAGGCATGCTATCATCATTATAAATTTGCATACAAAACTTGGGAGACTAAAAATATCATCTTCATTAAACGTAGCATCCCCAAACTTGGGACAAACATTAATTGCAGCAAATATATTCTCAAAAACATCATCTTAATCAAACATAGCATCCCGAAGCTTGGGCCTTTTCATATCATAAGCATAATCACTCTCATCATTAATAGTATGGATAGCACCAATAGTATAGCAATTATCATATTCTTCCAAGCAAGTGCCAAAAAGATTTTCAAGATCATAAGAAGTATCATTATCTTCCCAATCATAATCATCACAACAAGTGATAGGCATAACGAGATCATCATCAAGTGCATCATCTTCCACAATTATATTTTCATGAGGCACAACAGTAATAGGAGCAGCATTAATTTGGAGAGATATATTTTTACCTCTCTTCCTTTTTCTTTTCTTCTTCTTCACCACATCATGTGTGGGTTCAATCCTCTTTTTGGAGCTCCTTATTAATGAGATTGGTTGAATAGAAGGCTCCTCCTCCTTACCTGATTCATCATAAGAAATAATAGGAGGATATTGGGAAGTCTCTTCCCTTTCATTAGTATTCTCTTCGTATTCTATTTGTTTTCTTTTCTTTATATAATTGGCAATATAAGGATTTTCAATGCAATTCACCACATAATACATATAAATTTCTTCTAGATCAAAATTAAGAACTCTATAAAGGGAAAATTCTGGAATAACCGTAGTTATACGTTTCATTTCTTCATAACCCAAGAGCAAACTAAGTTCATTATGATGTGCAAGACAAATCAAGTCATCACATTTTTTGGACACGATATGATCATGAAACAATTTGCATTGGGTAATGAAATGATCACGTTCATTGCAAAGTTCACAGGTACGGCTAAGAAAATTTAAATTTTCAGCACAAATATCTAGCCTTTCTTGCAACAATTTAGTTTCTAAATGCTTATGCCTCTTGCAATATCTATCTTCCCTATTTGGTGTGTACTTGCAAACCCAATGCACTCCACAAAAATTAACATGTTTATAGGAGACATTTTCATCATAACTAGTGCAATCATCATTAGTACTATGGATATTCAAGGAGTTCATACTAACAACATTGCAATCATGCTCATCATTCAAAGATTTAGTGCCAAACATTTTAATGCATTCTTCTTCTAACACTTTGGCACAATTTTCCTTCCCATCATACTCACAAAAGATATTAAAAAGATGAAGCGTATGAGGTAAACTCAATTCCATATTTTTTGTAGTTTTCTTTTATAAACTAAACTAGTGATCAAACAAGAAACTAAAAGTTTCGATTGCAAGATCTAAAGATATACCTTCAAGCGCTAACTTCCCCGGCAACGGCGCCAGAAAAGAGCTTAGTTGACGGGGTGTTAGTGCCGCTTTCCTTGCTTCCCCGGCAACGGCGCCAGAAAAGAGCTTGATGTATACTACACAACCTTCTTCTTGTAGACATTGTTGGGCCTCCAAGTGCAGAGGTTTGTAGGACAGTAGCAAATTTCCCTCAAGTGGATGACCTAAGGTTTATTAATCCGTAGGAGGCGTAGGATGAAGATGGTCTCTCTCAAGCAACCCTGCAACCAAATAACAAAGAGTCTCTTGTGTCCCCAACACACCCAATACAATGGTAAATTGTATAGGTGCACTAGTTCGGCGAAGAGATGGTGATACAAGTGGTATATGGATGGTAGATAAAGGTTTTTGTAATCTGAAAATATAAAAACAGCAAGGTAACTAATGATAAAAGTGAGCACAAACGGTATTGTAATGAGTTGAAACAAGGCCTAGGGTTCATACTTTCACTAATGCAAGTTCTCTAAACAATAATAACATAATTGGATCACATAACTATCCCTCAACATGAAACAAAGAGTCACTCCAAAGTCACTAATAGTGGAGAACGAACGAAGAGATTATGGTAGGGTACGAAACCACCTCAAAGTTATTCTTTCCAATCAATCCGTTGGGATATTCCTATAGGTGTCACAAACATCCCTAGAGTTCGTACTAGAATAACACCTTAAGACACAAATCAACCAAAACCCTAATGTCACCTAGATACTCCAATGTCACCTCAAGTATCCGTGGGTATGATTATACGATATGCATCACACAATCTCAGATTCATCTATTCAACCAACAAATAGAACCTCAAAGAGTGCCCCAAAGTTTCTACCGGAGAGTCAAGATGAAAACGTGTGCCAACCCCTATGCATAGGTTCATGGGCGGAACCCGCAAGTTGATCACCAAAACATACATCAAGTGAATCACGTGATATCCCATTGTCACCACAGATACGCATGGCAAGACATACATCAAGTGTTCTCAAATCCTTAAAGACTCAATCCAATAAGATAACTTCGAAGGGAAAACTCAATCCATTACAAGAGAGTAGAGGGGGAGAAACATCATAAGATCCAACTATAATAGTAAAGCTCACGATACATCAAGGTTGTATCACCTCAAGAACATGAGAGAGAGAGAGAGAGATCAAACACATAGCTACTGGTACATACCCTCAACCCCGAGGGAGAACTACTCCCTCCTCATCATGGAGAGCACCGGGATGATGAAGATGGCCACCGGAGAGAGATTGCCCCCTCCGGCAGGGTGCCGCAACGGGTCTAGATTGGTTTTCGATCGCTACGGAGGCTTTTGGCGGCGGAACTCCCGATCTATTCTGTTCCTCGATAGTTTTAGGGTATATGGATATATATATATAGGCGGAAGAAATACATCAGGGGAGCCACGAGGGGGACACGAGGGTGGATGGCACGCCCCCTACCTCGTGGCTTCCTCGTTGATCCCCTGACATGCACTCCAAGTCTCCTGTATTGCTTTCTTTCCAAAATAACTTTCCGAAGGTTTCATTCCGTTTGGACTCCATTTGATATTCCTTTTCTGCGAAACACTGAAACAAGGGAAAAACAGAAACTGGCACTGGGCTCTGGGTTAATAGGTTAGTCCCAAAAATCATTTAAAATAGCATATAGATGCATATAAAACATCCAAGGTTGATAATATAATAGCATGGAACAATCAAAAATTATAGATACGTTGGAGACGTATCAATCAACTTTAGCTTTGTCAACTTCAATACCTCTTCCAGAAATTTTATGCCCCAAGACAATACCTTCATTAACCATAAAGTGGCACTTCTCCCAATTCAAGACAAGATTAGTTTCTTCACATCTCTACAAAACTCGATCAAGGTTGCTCAAGCAATCATCAAAAGAGGATCCATAAATGGAGAAATCGTCCATGAAAACCTCACAAATATTTTCACAAAAGTCAGAGAATATAGCCATCATGCATCTTTGAAAGGTAGCAGGTGCATTACATAAACCAAAAGGCATACGTCTATAAGCAAAAGTACCGAAAGGGCAAGTAAAAGTGGTCTTTGCTTGATCATCAGCTGACACAGGTATTTGAGAGAAGCCAGAGTAACCATCTAGAAAGCAAAAAATGTGTATGGCTGGATAATCTTTCTAGCATTTGATCAATAAAAGGCAAAGGGTAATGATCCTTTTTAGTAGCTTTACTTAATTTGCGAAAATCAATTACCATCCTATAACCTGTAATAATTCTTTGTGGGATCAACTCATCTTTATCATTAGGAACAACGGTAATACCTCCCTTCTTAGGGACACAATGGATAGGACTTACCCACTGACTATCAGCAACGGGATAAATTATACCTGCCTCAAGGAGTTTTAATATTTCCTTTCTTACCACTTCTTTCATCTTAGGATTTAGTCATCGTTGGTGATCAATAACTGGTTTGGCATCCTTCTCCAAATTTATTTTGTGTTGACATAGAGTGGGACTAATGCCCTTAAGATCATGAAGAGTATATCCAATAGCAGCACGGTGCTTCTTCAGAGTTTTCAATAATTTCTTTTCTTCATGCTCTGAAAGGTTAGCACTAATAATAACAAGATATATCTTCTTTTCATCAAGATAAGCATATTTAAGAGTATCAGGTAACGGTTTAAGCTCAAACACGGGATCACCCTTGGGTGGAGAAGGATCCCCTAGGATTTCAATAGGCAAGTTGTGTTTCAGAATAGGTCCTTGTTTAAAGAATACTTCATCTATTTTCCTTCTTTCATTCATGAACATATCATTTTCATGGTCGAGCAAATATTGTTCTAAAGGATCAGTAGGAGGCACAACAATAGAGGCAAGACCAATAAATTCATCCTTACTAGGTAATTCCTCATCACGGGGTTGTCTATGAAATTTAGAGAAGTTAAACCCATGAGACATATCACCCAAACCAATAGTAACAACATCCTTTTCGCAGTCTATCCTAGCATTAACAGTATTTAAGAAGGGTCTACCAAATATAATGGGACAAAAGCTATCTTGTGGGGAACCAAGAACAAGAAAATTAGCAGGATATTTAACCTTCCCACCCAAGACTTCAACATCTCTAACAATCCCAATTGGTCAAATAGTATCTCTATTGGCAAGCTTAATTGTAAAATTGATGTCTTCTATCTCAGCAGGTGCAATATCATGCATAATTTCTTTGTATAAGGTATGAGGTATTGAACTAGCACTAGCACCCATATCACATAAGCCATGATAACAATGATCTCCTATTTTAACAGAAATAACAAGCATGCCTATAACAGGTCTATGTTTATCCTTAGCACCAGGCTTAGCAATTCTAGCAGTTTCTTCACAGAAATAAATAACCTGCCCATCAACATTATCGGCCAAGAGATCTTTAACCATAGAAATATTAGGTTCAAATTTAATTTGCTTAGGGGGTTTGTGTGTCCTAATATTACTCTTGTTGACTACAGTTGAAGCTTTAGCATGATCCTTAATTCTAACAGGGAAAGGTGGTTTCTCAACATAAGTAGTGGGAACAACAGGATCATCATAAGTGATAGTTTTTCTTCTACTTTAATAGGTGCAACTACTTTTGTTTCAATGGGAGGATTATATTGAAACCACTTCTTCTTAGGGAGATCAACATGAGTAGCAAAAGATTCACAGAAAGAAGCTACTATCTCAGAATCAAGTCCATATTTAGTGCTAAACTTACGGAAAACATTAGTATCCATAAAAGATTTAACACAATCAAACTTAGGTGTCATACCTGACTCCTTACCTTCGTCGAGATCCCAATCTTCAGATTTGCGTTTAATCCTCTCCAATAAATCCCATCTGAATTCAATATTGTTCATCATAAAAGAACCAGTACAAGAAGTATCGAGCATGGAGCGAATATTGTCAGAAAGTCGAGCATAAAGTTTTTGAATAATCATTTCTCTTGAGAGGTCATGATTGGGGCATGAATATAACATTGACTTAAGCCTCCCCCAAGCTTGAGCAATGCTTTCTCCTTCGTGAGGCCAAAAATTATATATATATATATATATATATATATATATAGGAGTAGGATTTTCTACAAGTGCTTGCCATAGAACTAGTTAAGGGTTTCAACGGTGCAAAAGTTCTCAAAAATTCTGAAAAAATACTAAACCAACAAACCTATAATATAACATGATCCAGCGGAGGGATTAAAAAATACGACTGTATGTGTCCTGGACAAAAAACAAATAGTTCAGTATATATTTATGTCGCAATGAGCTGAAATGCTTATTATTTTTGTCGAGGACACATAGATGCATATTTTGACAATCCCTCGTTGGATCATCTTATTACATTAGAGAGATGCTCCCATATTTATTTCATATTTTTTGATAACTTTTGAACCGTTAGAAGTTTAGGGAAACTTAACTAGTTCTATGGCAAGCTATGGTAGACACAGTTTTACCTATATATATAATTACGATCACAATGAACAAGATGCATAGGATAAAACTTCTGGTGAAATTCCAATTTCAATCGCTTATAGTCCCATGATCCCATATCATCACATAGCCTATACCATGTCAATGCATCTCCCTTCAAAGATAAAGGGAAGACCTTCTTCTTGATAACATCATCGGGCATACCTGCAAGCTTAAATAATCCAAAAACTTCGTCCACGTATATTAGGTGCAAATCGGGATGCAATGTTCCATCTCCTGCAAAAGGATTAGCTAGCAGTTTCTCTATCATACCTGAAGGAATTTAAAAGTAAACATTTTAAGTAGGTTCAGTAGGTTGAGGGGTAACTAATTGTAGTTCCGGGCGATGTGAAGATACCCCGAACAAACCCCTCAAAGGATTATGTTCCATAGTAACAAGTGACAGTAAATTTCAGCACACTATATAAATTTTTCCTTACCAAATTCCGCCCACCAAAGGCGCTTCACTCCCCGGAAACGATGCCAGAAAAGAGTCTTGATGACCCACAAGTGTAGGGGATCTATCGTAGTCCTTTCGATAAGTAAGAGTGTCGAACCCAATGAGGAGCAGAAGGAAATGATAAGCGGTTTTCAGCAAGGTATTCTGTGCAAGCACTGAAATTATCGGTAACAGATAGTTTTGTGATAAGGTAATTCGTAACGAGTAGCAAGTAATAAAAGTAAATAAGGTGAAGAAAGATGGCCCAATCCTTTTTGTAGCAAAGAAAAAGCCTGGACAAACTCTTATATAAAGGAAAGCGCTCCCAAGGACACATGGGAATTATCGTCAAGCTAGTTTTCATCACGATCATATGATTCGCGTTTGGTACTTTGATAATTTGATATGTGGGTGGACCGGTGCTTGGGTACTGTCCTTACTTGGACAAGCATCCCACTTATGATTAACCCCTATTGCAAGCATCCGCAACTACAACAGAATTATTAAGGTAAACCTAAAGATAGCATGAAACATATGGATCCAAATCAGCCCCTTACAAAGCAACGCATAAACTAGGGTTTAAGCTTCTGTCACTCTAGCAACCCATCATCTACTTATTACTTCACAATGCCTCCCTCTAGGCCCAAACAATGGTGAAGTGTCGTGTGATACGTCTCCAACGTATCTATAATTTTTTATTGTTCCATGCTATTATATTATCTGTTTTGGATGTTTATGGGCTTTATTATGCACTTTTATATTATTTTTGGGACTAACCTATTAACCCAGAGCCCAGTGCCAGTTTCTGTTTTTTCCTTGTTTTAGAGTATCACAGAAAAGGAAAATCAAACGGAGTCCAATTGACCTGAAACTTCACAGAACTTATTTTTGGACCAGAAGAAGCCCACGGAGTATCGGAGTTGGACCAGGAGAGTCCCGGGCTGCCCACGAGGGTGGGGGATCGCCCACCCCCCTAGGCGCGCCCCCCTGCCTCGTGGACAGCCCGGAGGTCCACCGACGTACTTCTTCCTCCCATATATACCCATATACCCTAAAAACTTCGGGGAGAACAATAGGTCGGGAGTACCACCACCAGAAGCCTCCGTAGCCACCGAAAACCAATCTAGACCTGTTCCGGCACCCTGCCGGAGGGGGAATCCCTCTCCGGTGTCCATCTTCATCATCCCGGTGCTCTCCATGACGAGGAGGGAGTACTCCACCCTCGGGGCTGAGGGTATGTACCAGTAGCTATGTGTTTGATCTCTCTCTCTCTCTCGTGTTCTTGAGGTGGTACGATCTTGATGTATCGCGAGCTTTGCTATTATAGTTGGATCTTATGATGTTTCTCCCCCTCTATTCTCTCGTAATGGATTGAGTTTTCCCTTTGAAGTTATATTATTGGATTGAGTCTTTAAGGATTTGAGAGCACTTGATGTATGTATTGTGTGGGATATCACTGGTGACAATGGGGTATTCTATTGATCCACTTGATGTATGTTTTGGTGATCAACTTGCGGGTTCCGTGACCTTGGGAATCTATGCATAGGTGTTGGCACACGTCTTCGTCTTGAATCTCCGGTAGAATCTTTGGGGCACTCTTTGAAATTCTTTGTGTTGGTTGAATAGATGAATCTGAGATTGTGTGATGCATATCGTATAATCATACCCATGGATACTTGAGGTGACATTGGAGTATCCAGGTGACATTAGGGTTTTGGTTGATTTGTGTCTTAAGGTGTTATTCTAGTACGAACTCTAGGGCTGTTTGTGACACTTATATGAATAGCCCAACAGATTGATTGGAAAGAATATCTTTGAGGTGGTTTCATACCCTACCATAATCTCTTCATTTGTTCTCCGCTATTAGTGACTTTGGAGTGACTCTTTGTTGCATGTTGAGGGATAGTTATGTGATCCAATTATGTTATTATTGTTGAGAGGACTTGCACTAGTGAACGTATGAACCCTAGGCCTTGTTTCAACGCATTGCAATACCGTTTGTGCTCACTTTTATCATTAGTTACCTTGCTGTTTTTATATTTTCAGATTACAAAAACCTTTATCTACCATCCATATACTACTTGTATCACCATCTCTTCGCCGAACTAGTGCACCTATACAATTTACCATTCTATTAGGTGTGTTGGGGACACAAGAGACTCTTTGTTATTTGGTTGCAGGGTTGCTTGAGAGAGACCATCTTCATCCTACGCCTCCTACGGATTGATAAACCTTAGGTCATCCACTTGAGGGAAATTTGCTACTGTCCTACAAACCTCTGCACTTGGAGGCCCAACAACGTCTACAAGAAGAAGGTTGTGTAGTAGACATCATCGTGTAGTCGAGGTTCACATGTGTGACGCCCCCGATTCAATCGTACACTAATCATACACGCAAACGTGTACGATCAAGATCAGGGACTCACGGGAAGATACCACAACACAAATAAAATAAGTCATACAAGCATCATATTACAAGCTAGAGGGCTCGAATACAAAAGCTCGATCATAGACGAGTCAGCGGAAGCAACAATATCTTAGTACAGACATAAGTTAAACAAGTTGCCTTAAGAAGGCTAGCACAAACTGGAATATAGATCGAAAGAGGCGCAGGCCTCCTGCCTGGGATCCTCCTAAACTACTCCTGGTCGTCGTCAGCGGGCTGCACGTAGTAGTAGGCACCTCCCGGGTAGTAGTAGTCGTCATCAACAGTGGCGTCTGGCTCCTGGGCTCCATCGTCTGGTCGCAGCAATTGGGTATAGAAAGCGGGAAAAGAGGGAGCAAAGCAACCGTGAGTACTCATCCAAAGTACTCGCAAGCAAGGAGCTACACTACATATGTATGCATTGGTATCAAATGGAAAAGGCTATCATGTGTGGACTGAACTGCAGAATGCCGGAATAAGAGGGGGATAGCTAGTTCTATCGAAGACTACGCTTCTGGTAACCTCCATCTTGCAGCAGGAGAGGAGAGTAGATGGTAAGTTCACCAAGTATCATCGCATAGCATAATCCTAACCGATGATCCTCCCCTCGTCGCCCTGTGAGAGAGCGACCACCGGTTGTATCTGGCACTTGGAAGGGTGTGTTTTATTAAGTATCCGGTTCTAGTTGTCATAAGGTCAAGGTACAACTCCGGGTCATCCTTTTACCGAGGGACACGGCTATTCAAATAGATCAACTTCCCTGCAGGGGTGCACCACATTTCCCAACACGCTCGATCCCCTTTGTCCGGACACACTTTTCTGGGTCATGCCCGGCCTCGGAAGATCAACACATCGCAGCCCTACCTAGTGTAACATCCCAAAATTCTAAATTTTGGAATGTTATAAACAAATAGATAGATTTGATTGATTGTTTGATTGATTGCGTGAAATTGAGTGAAATTCGAATTCTTTTGAAAGTTAAATGAGAGGGAATAAAAGGACTTTCCCAAACTTTCATATTTGCTTTCTGATCTCTATGAATTCAAATGCTTTTCAAACACTAAACCCCGGAGAGAAGATGACATGACTTCTTCCATTTATTTAAATGACAAGGGGTGTTGAAAATATTTGAATTTCATTTGAAAATATTCCAATTCTGAAACTTTATGCGACTCAATGATTTTCACGAGAGAAGATAAAATGACTTCTTCAAATTATATGAAATATGAGTTGGGAGTTTTGAAGAATTAAATTCAAAGTTCTTTGAATTTATTTTATTTTCAATTTGGAATATTAGATCATCATGCATATCTTATTTTCTTGCTTTTTGGTCGATCCTAGAAATTTCACGCAGCTCAAGGACCTTCGGAGAGAGTTGGAGATTTCGTTATTTTCTTATTTGAGAGTTTTCTCGAATGGAAAAAGAGGATCATTTGATTTATTTATTTCATCTTCAATTATTTTTCCGTTATCAAAAAAATATGAGAGAGGGAATAATATGACTTTCCCAAATATAGGAAAAATGAAGATTTAATAAATAGATCAAATTTCGTTTTCCGGTGTTTGTTTGCGTTTTATTTGGATAGGAAAAAAATGCGCGTTTTTAAAAAAATTTATTTTAGGCCTGGAGAAAAGTTCATTTTATTCGACTCATTTTTAGGAGTCGGGGAAAATTTACTTTATTAGTTTTGGAGTTCAATAGATTTTGTTTTTCTGTGTTTTTCCGAGCGCGGAAGCGTTTAAAAAAAAACCTCAGCGCCTTGGGCCAAAGGCCCAAGCCGCCGGCCGGCCAGCCAAGGCCAAGGCCATCGCCGCGCCGCGCGCGTGCCCAGGCTCCAGGAGCCGCCGCCTTTGTCTTTGAAAGTCCTAGTAGGACTTTTGTCCTACTTCCGTTTATTCCGTTTCTTTTTCTAGATCTTTCCTACTTTTATTCTTATTTCTTGTCCCTTACCCCAAGTCTCCTCACCCCTCCCCAATATAAATACCCAAGCACCCCCCTCTAAATCATCAAACCCAAAGCATAGAGCTCCACCCCCACCCCGCGCCTCACACCCCACGCCGCGCCGCCGCACCACCCAAGCCGCACCTCACCCCGCGCCTCTCACCCGCCGCCGCGCCCCTTGTGCACCGCGCCGCACCACCACCTCACCACCACCGAGCCGCGCCCCACCCCGCGCCTCTCACCCGTGCCGCGCCTCACCCGCCGCAGCACCACACCCGCGCCGCCGCCGCACCTTGCCCCGCCGCCGCCGCCGCACCTTGCCGCGCCGCCGCCGCCCTGCATCACTGCCGCCGCCGCCACCGCCCAACGCCGCCGTCGCCGCCGTTCGCCGGAGGTACCGCGCCGCGTCTCTTCTTTCCCTCAGTTCGGTTTTTCTTATAAACCGTTCCGATTCTTTTCTTCTCTACCGATTCGTTTCTTTGCCAAACCGTTCCGGTTTTCTAGATCGGTTTCCGTTCTTCTTTCGGACCGTTCGTTTCAACGAACGTGATCACCGATTATCCCCAGTTAACGACGCTCGTTCGTTTAACCGTTCTTCTTTTTCTTCTCATCGGATTTATTCCGCGATCGCGATCTCAGATCCGATCTTCGTTCTAGTTTATCTTCTCGCTCGTTTATCGGAATCAGGTGATTCAAGCGCCTGGAGTTTCATCTCGAAACTGCCGTTTCGTCTAATCAACTTAAACAAGTTTTGCCCCAGTAAAATTTGACCTAGATTCAACTTGCTAGAACCGAGTTGTTTTCTTCCGCCGTTTGTTTTCCGTTTCTTTGTTCGGTTCGTTCTTTCTTTGCAACCGGAGTTCTTAAGTTGAACTTTCAGGTTCGTTCTCTCGTTCGAGTTTTACTTGTGCATTAGATGAGTACTTATTGTGTGGTTACTATTGTTTGCTTACAATAGATTGACCGGAGTGTGACGAGTAGATGTATCACGAGTTTTGAGTGCGAATCTTCTTCATCAACATTGCAGGCAAGTTCACACTTTGATCATACCTTTTCTACAACCCATGTTTTATTGCATTAGATCAATCCTCACACATTGCATGATTAGGATCTAATTAAATTGTGGGATGGGAAGTAGAAGAGGTAGTACCTATTACATGTATTATTATCAAACCCTTGGGAGTTACCTCTACGTTTGCTTATATTGCCATGCTATGCTAGTAGACGTGGATTGGGTGAGTGATATCCATGACAGATGTGAGATTGATAATTTTAATGGTTTATCTAAGGTGGCAACTTAAACACACATCTGGGTGGATTGAGGCACCTGATGTCTATCAGGACTTGCTTGTTTTTTTTGGACCGCCACCCAGGCTCAAAGGGATCATAAGATCTTTCATGCTAAATACTTACGTGTGCAGCCACAAGCCATTATGGGCTCTGGCATAGTTAACTAAGTTGTGCGAACTCTTACGGGGTGGACTAGCAGATGTAGGGGATGTAGGTATACCGGTCTACCCCACATGTAAGGTGCTAGTGCTTCTGAAAGACTATGTCTCGGTCATCCGTTTCTCAAACACAATGTAGTGCGAGAAAACAAACGGAGGCGATCGAGTCTTGTGGGGAAAAGTGCGCAAACCTCTGCAGAGTAACAAACTAATCATGATTAGCCGTGTCCCCGGTTATGGACAACTTGAGTATCTAGTACTTGAATATCATTGTGAATCTCAACATGTTACTTCTAATTAATATTGTTGGGTTTTAATTACTTTTAATTGGGATTGAGAATGCTGTCAACCATTCTCAATGTTTCACAACCACCATGATAGTTAAATAAATTTATTCCTTTGTAGTAGGGAAAAATTGGCTTTACGCAAAAACCTTATAACCATAGAGCTTTTCCACCAGCCAAATATGCATGTAGGGATAGCCATTGTTCATCATTCTCTATGGTGTGAATTTGCCAGTACATTCAATGTACTGACCCGTTTCGGGCTGCAACGTCTTATGTTGCAGGTTTCTTACGACGAGTAAGTGATACGTTAGGGTTACGATTTCTACACTCAACTTTGCCGTTGGTGTTGATGGGAAACCACAACCTTGTTGCTTCCGCTATATTTGGATTGAGGTAATAGTATTTACGTTACTTTATACATGTGATTTACCTCTGTTATAAATCCTTCGAGTACTGTGTGTGTCAGCATACCGATCCAGGGATGACACGTAAGCACAAAGACTTGATCCATTCGGGTCGGGTCGCTACACCTAGGCACAACAGAGAGGTCAGCACGCCGGTCTAAATCCTATGGCGCAGGGGTCTGGGCCCATCGCCCTTTGCACACCTGTACGTTGCGAACACGGCCGGAGAGCAGACCTAGCAACCTCCATTAAAAAGGAAGTTGCGTTACGCGGTCCAACCCAGCGCGCGCCGCTTAGTCGCTGACGTCACGAAGGCTTCAGCTGATACCACGACGTCGAGTGCCCATAACTGTCCCCGCGTAGATGGTTAGTGCGTATAGGCCAGTAGCCAGACTCGGATCAAATACCAAGATCACGTTAAGCGTGTTATTTTGAAATAACCATGGACGCTGACCAGGGCCAGGCCCACCTCTCTCCTAGGTGGTCCCTACCTGCCCTGTCGCTCCACCACAAAGTAACAGTCGGGGGCCGTCGGGAACCCAAGCCCACCTCTATCGGGATGGAGCCACCTGCCCCTTCAGCCCCCATCTTCGAACAATATCACAGGTAATGTAACAGTGTAAAGTATATAGTATATGCCCGTGATCACCTCCCGAAGTGATCATGGCCCAGTAGTATAGCATGGCAGACGGACAAGAGTGTAGGACCACTGATGGAACACTAGCATCCTATACTAAGCAGTAGGATAGCAGGTAAAGGTAACAATAGTAGTAGCAAGGACAGGCTATGCAGTAGTATAGGAATAACGGAAAGCAGTAACATGCTACACTACTCTAATGCAAGCAGTATAGAGGAGAGTAGGCGATATCTAGTGATCAAGGGGGGCTTGCCCGGTTGCTCTGGCAAGAAGGGTCGTCAACACCGTAGTCGACAACAGGGGTACCGACAGCGGTCTTGGGGTCTACCGGAAAGAAGTAATGGAGGGGAACACAATAAATAACAGTGCAATCAAAGCATCACAAGGCATAACAGGACAATACGTGGTGCTAGGGGTGCCCTAACGCGGTATGAAGTGGTACCGACGAAGGGGGGAAACATCCGGGAAAATATCCCCGGGGTTTCGCATTTTCGGACAGATGAATTGGAGGGGGAAATTTGCGTGTTCGCTGTGCTAGGGATGTGTGGCAGACGAACGGGCTGCGTATCCGAATTTGTCTCGTCGTTCTGAGCAACTTTCATGTAGAAAGTATTTTCATTTGAGCTACGGTTTATTTTATATGATTTTCTAAAGTTTTAAAACATTTTTAGAATTTAATTAATTAATTTAAACTAACATTATCCTGTTTGATGATGTCAGCATGACATCAGCATGACGTCAGCCGTCAACAGGGGGTTGACTAGGTCAAATTGACATGTGCCCGTCTGTCATTGACACAATAACCTAATTAACCTATTAATCAGTTTAATTAGTTAATTAGGTACCTAATGTTTAGTTAGTTTAATTAAACAGGATTAATTAAGTTAATTAATTTAGTTAATTAATTAATTAATTAACAATTTTATTTATTTATTTTTTTAATTTCTTTTTAATTCATTTTTTACGTTCTAGGAACGGGCCCCGTCCGTCATTGGGCCAAAGGCCTTTGCACGGCGGGCTTGTGTGGCGTTGGGCGCCGGGCGCCGGGTCGCCTGGACCCGAGCGTGCGCGGGCTGGCCGGCGGCCACGGCAGGGCAGCCGCAGCCGACCGGAGCGGGCCGGCGAGGTGAGGGGGGCACCGGCCAAGCGCAACACCAGGGGGAGCCTGCGGGCGCGCACAGCAGGCGGCGGGCGTGGCGCGGATGCAGCAGTGGACGCGGCACGCAGCGACGGGGCTCGGCACGGGGAGCAAGGGCAGCAGAGGGGCGACGCGAGGGCACGGTCGCACGAGCTGGAGTCGATGGCCTCGGCCCCGAACGGCGTGCAGAGAGTGAGCGGGGGGCGAGTGGGGCGACAGGGTGGGGTTAGGGTTTGGGTCGCGGGGGATATGGGGAATGGGGGGTGGCCAGCTGGGCCTTTGCCCAGTTGGGCCGGTGGCCTGGCCGGTTGTGCCCTGGTGGGCCGAAGCCCAAGGGGCCGGGGGGTTCTTTTCTTTTATTTTTGCTTTATGTTTTGTTCATTTTACTTTTATTTATTTTCTTTTACTGTTTTAATTCAACTTAGGGCATATAAGTATTTTATAAATTTGTGTTTTCTTTACTATAATTACCTATGTAATATTTGGCACTAACCGAACATTTTTGTTTTGATGTTTGACGATATTTAAATTTTGAATTTGAAATTTTCGAACCGACGCGAGATTAGCAACAGTAAACAAGGTGACGTGGCATCATTAGCAGAGGTTCACCATAGCTTAAATATCCGGGCGTCACAATTCTCCTCCACTACAAGAAATCTCGTCCCGAGATTTAAGAGGGGGTCTAAGGGGGAAAGGTTTGTTTACGAAATTCTAACGAATCTTCTCAGTCTTGGTTGCTCGTATCGAAGAGGTCGATCCATTACATTGATGTCTTCATTCCACTGCTTCAGGTCATCATTATGAAGTTGTAATCCTTTCTTTGGGGGTTCCTTCATACTTACGAATAGGTAATGGGGCAGATCGACAATGACAGAATGCTATAAGGGTAATAATCTGGGTTTAACCCATGAATGAGCATATGAGAACCTCTCGAGTTGAACAATTAAAACACCTCGAGAGTAAAGTTCGAAGGTACAATAAGAAGTTTCAAGTAGCCAGGCAATCGTTCGATGCCCAGACAGAAGGTGAAAGGGGTTCAGAGCAACGAGAACAAGTATTGCGTCTGATACCAGAATGGATCACTAGGAAGGTGGCTCGTGAATTACATATGAAGTCAAACGTGAGGAATAACTTTGACAACAGGGTGTACAGGAGAGTCAGGTTTCGATCCTGTGGAACTGCGGGTTATGGGACCACCATGTGGTTAAAAGTGGGAAGGTCGGTGACATCTTGCACGATCATGTAAGTAAGGCATGTCAGAGGATAGTATGTCGGTTATTTTGGCAACAACATCGGTACCAAGGGCGATGGATGAAGAGAACCATTTTCCTGCTCATTGAACGAGGCGGGCCAATAGGCAAGGTTCTCGTCCATCGGTGGTTACCGGAATGTCATCAACAATAGTAATAGGTTCTTACTGACAGAGTTGTACACCGAGGTGCTTACAAAAGAAGTGACTTATTACTGCTTAGATCATATAAACCTCAAGAAGGTTAAACAAAACAATGGAAAGGAAAACGTGATTATCAGACTAAACAGAACAATGGAAAGGAAAATGTGTTTAAACACACATTTTAGGGGTATATCCTTCCCAAGGACAAGCAGAACATGATATTTATGACAGGATCTAACATAGAAAACCATTTAGGTAAGGGGGGGAATCTCATGACATTACCCATACAGTGGTGTTTGGGTAATTGAGCAGGAAACATTTAGCATTGGGCTTCAAATGTTCTCTTTGAAAATCGAAGGACCACAGACATGCTTTGAGATAGCATTGACATGCTCTTGAATCAAAGGTCAGACTCTGGATACACGAAGGGATTCATCATTAAGCCAAGGAGAGGATGAGGAGGTGGCTGATGGACTCAGCAATAATTCAACGAGGTATCCAAAAAGATGGATTTCCACAGTTATGTGGACAAGGAGATAACATTTGTCGGATCAAATGATGTAATGATGTATGCTCAAGGAAAAACATACACAATTAAACATTAGTTGAAAAGGGTGCCCAAAGTATGGCCTTAGGTAGCATGATCAAATGTTAGAATGGTTATTCAGTGATCAATAGTCTAAGAATGAACGTTTGACCATTAACTTCAAAGCAATAGGGTTGCTAGAAGGGTAGAATCCAAACAGCGTCGTTCACCTGTTGGTATCCCGGTTGGAATCAATATGAGGACCAAGAAAGAATGGTGATGCTGAGAAGTACCACTATACCAAGAATTCTTAAGAGGTGGTGAAGTTCTCATGACATTCTTGACATAAGGGATGGTAATACTTCAAGGTAAAGAAGAACAAATGATGGGTAGCAAGGAACCCAAGGTATAACACAAAATATGAACAATTTTGTGTTGAATGGAAAGCAATAAAACGATCGATGATAAAACAAATCATCGAGGGCAAGGATGGTATTTCTCATCATGAATTCAATTGATATCCAGGAAGGAGTCAAGATGTTGATAATGATCATGACAAATTTTCTCGAGAGGCTCTACGAAGAAGCAATCGAACAACGACTGCATCAAGTAAAAGGACTGATGCAGTGAAAGATTATTGGGTCTATGGATACGACACCAACTCGGAATCAAGCTTGTTGTTCGAGGTGAAACGATAAAATGAGGAAGATCGGCGTAAGCTTAGCTCATCGCCGATAGTTATGCTCCAGGAATAAGGGCCAGGTAGCACAGTTAAATTCAGCATGATAATGATATAGCCAATTAGGCTAGGAACGATGTGATCGGCTATTAAATTTGTAAGTAATGAAGGTTACCAAGAGTTGTTTAATCGCGATGCGAACTCGATTCAGTTATCGGTGTCTTTGAGTGTTTAATAACTCAGAGCCCGAGAAAAATTTGGAATCAGTGAGGATATAGTACTTGATGAAGAACTCATAAGAAGTTATGTAATTCCGTGATAATCTCGAGATACCAGGGGGGTAATACTCGACAACAGATCAAAGTAGAGGTCGGACTGGGGTATTGATCCACAGAAGACAAGTGCTTAAACTTGACCGAGAAATGGAATCAGAGAAGAACATTTGGTCGGAACCACGATTGCAAAGGATCAATCCAGCGATACCAAAGGTTATTATATCAAGGAAATAGCTATTATTACAAGAAGCTTCCATGATAGAATCTACATCATGCCCATGGGCATGAACACAAAGTTCAAGGTCGACTCCCACTTATTCAATGTGTAACCTTCCATTCACTTCTCATGTTTAGAAAATGACACTAGTTGTTGAAAGTTTTACCTGGTGCAATACCAGATAAGTATGACCCATCAAACCTTTCGGGTTCACACAGATTAGGGAAGGCGTTGGTTCAACCCATCAGGGCATCTTAGGAACCTATACCACAAATTTCGGAGTAAATAGTACAGCTCGAAAGTAGAGCATGGTTGACAAAAGGAGAGGATACAATTTACCAAAGGCATTATATTCCCGTGGAAAGGCTCACAAGGTTATTGCATATGAAGGACGATGTCGGATGAAATCCAACAATGGATCGGGTGATCCACAACGGAGCTGATGTGAGTATCGGTACTCAATCAGAGGAAGAAAGAATGCACAGGCATCATATTATAGAACATCTGAATAATTCGATGCTTAGATATCAAAAGAGTTATGATTTCCAAATCGAAGGATCAGAAGCAGATGCTCTAATCAAGGGTGGATAAGTTCGATAAACCTAAGGGTACAATTGATGGCAAATAGATTGGTCGAGAACAAGCTCATGTTCAAATGGCGTCTGAGACGGAAAGATAATTTAAAGGATCAACTGATGATTGCGTGCATTCGCACTTATGTTGAATCAATAGGATCAGAATGACGGTGTCTAGGGATACTAACAAATATTGTGAGACATATGGAAAGCACCCATAATACCAGCAGACAAGTATTGCAGAGCAATAAGCTACTGAGGATTTTTGGAGGATCAAATAGTATTTCGAAGACTTTTGAGAAACACATGAACAACTGGGAATGAGCAGATGCTCATTAAGTGTGAGGAATTATCCGTAGGGGTATTTCTACGGCAAGGAACTACAAGGCAGTAGCACAAAGTATTCTCGGGGTATCTTGTAATAACAAGATCGACTGGGAATAAAAGCAAGAACGACAGGTGTAAGCATTTATCCATAGGAATATTTCGGTGGTAGGGAATTGCAAAAGCAATGGGCACAAGGTCTCGAGAGAATATCGGAGAGTATCTTCGAAATCTTCTAGTGCAGCCGGCGATCATCTGGACTGAAGGGGCTCTCCGGGAGAAAGTATTTTCGAGAACCTAAAGTTAGATTTTAGTAAATTCATTATACCCGAATAGGAGAGAGTTCAGAATCTTGGAGTAAAGATCGAGGAGTAAAAGATCCTAATACCACCCAATGGCGACGTGGGCCCGTAAGCCGCACAGCCAAGTTAGTAAAAACTTTTTCAATGACTAGACTCAACTTCGGCCAAGGAGTTTGGAAAGGGGATTCCTACAGGCAGTCGGCTCTGATACCAACTTGTGACGCCCCCAATTCAATCGTACACTAATCATACACGCAAACGTGTACGATCAAGATCAGGGACTCACGGGAAGATATCACAAAACAACTCTACAAATAAAATAAGTCATACAAGCATCATATTACAAGCCAGGGGCCTCGAGGGCTCAAATACAAGAGCTTGATCATAGACGAGTCAGCGGAAGCAACAATATCTGAGTACAGACATAAGTTAAACAAGTTGCCTTAAGAAGGCTAGCACAAACTGGGATACAGATCGAAAGAGGCGCAGGCCACCTGCCTGGGATCCTCCTAAACTACTTCTGGTCATCGTCAGCGGGCTGCACGTAGTAGTAGGCACCTCCCGAGTAGTAGTAGTTGTCATTGACAGTGGCGTCTGGCTCCTGGGCTCCATCGTCTGGTCGCAGCAATCAAGTATAGAAAGCGGGAAAAGAGGGAGCAAAGCAACCGTGAGTACTCATCCAAAGTACTCGCAAGCAAGGAGCTACACTACATATGTATGCATTGGTATCAAATGGAAAAGTCTATCATATGTGGACTGAACTACAGAATGCCGGAATAAGAGGGGGATAGCTAGTCCTATCGAAGACTATACTTCTGGTAACCTCCATCTTGCAGCAGGAGAAGAGAGTAGATGGTAAGTTCACCAAGTATCATCGCATAGCATAATCCTAACCGATGATCCTCCCCTCGTCGCCCTGTGAGAGAGCGACCACCGGTTGTATCTGGCACTTGGAAGGGTGTGTTTTATTAAGTATCCGGTTCTAGTTGTCATAAAGTCAAGGTACAACTCCGGGTCGTCCTTTTACCGAGGGACACGGCTATTCGACTAGATCAACTTCCCTGCACGGGTGCACCACATTTCCCAACATGCTCGATCCCCTTTGTTCGGACACACTTTTCTAGGTCATGCTCAGCCTCGGAAGATCAACACGTCGCAGCCCTACCTAGGCACAAGAAAGAGGTCAGCACACCGGTCTAAATCCTATGGCGCAGGGGTCTGGGCCCATCGCCCTTTGCACATCTGCACGTTGTGAACGCGGCCGGAGAGCAGACCTAGCAACCTCCATTACAAATGAAGTAGCGTTACGCGGTCCAACCCGGCGCGCGCCGCTTAGTCGCTGACGTCACGAAGGCTTCGGCTGATACCACGACGTCGAGTGCCCATAACTGTCCCCGCGTAGATGGTTAGTGCGTATAGGCCAGTAGCCAGACTCAGATCAAATACCAAGATCTCGTTAAGCGTGTTATTTTGAAATAACCACGGACGCCGACCAGGGCCAAGCCCACCTCTCACCTAGGTGGTCGCTACCCGCCCTGTCGCTCCGCCACAAAGTAACAGTCGGGGGTGTTGGGGAACGTAGCAGAAATTCAAAATTTTCCTACGTATCACCAAGATCTATCTATGGAGAGACTAGCAACGAGGGGAAGGAGAGTGCATCTACATACCCTTGTAGATCGCTAAGCGGAAGCGTTCAAGTGAACGGGGTTGATGGAGTCGTACTCGTCGTGATTCAAATCACCGATGATCCTAGTGCCGAACGGACGGCACCTCCGCGTTCAACACACGTACAGCACGGAGACGTCTCCCACGCCTTGATCCAGCAAGGAGGAGGGAGAGGTTGATGGAGATCCAGCAGCACGACGGCGTGGTGGAAGTAGCGGGATTCCAACAGGGCTTCGCTAAGCGCTGCGGGAGGAGGGAGATGTGTCACGGGAGGGAGAGGGAGGCGCCAGGCCTTAGATTCGTTTGCTCCTACTTTTTCCCCACTATATATAGGGCCAAGGGAGAGGGGGAGGCGCAGCCCTTGCCCCTTCCTCCAAGGAAGGGTGCGGCCAAGGGTGGGGAGGAGTCCATCCTCCCCAAGGCACCTCGGAGGTGCCTTCCCCTTTTAGGACTCTCCCCTTTTTCTCTTCTCTTGGCGCATGGGCCTCTAGGGGCTGGTGCCCTTGGCCCATATAGGCCAAGGCACACCCCCTACAGCCCATGTGGCCCCCCGGGGCAGGTGGCCCTACCCGGTGGACCCCCGGGACCCTTCCGGTGGTCCCGGTACAATACCGATGACCCCGAAACTTGTCCCGATGGCCGAAATAGCACTTCCTATATATAATTCTTTACCTCCGGACCATTCCGGAACTCCTCATGACGTCCGGGATCTCATCCGGGACTCCGAACAACATTCGGGTTACCGCATACTAATATCTCTACAACCCTAGCGTCACCGAACCTTAAGTGTGTAGACCCTACGGGTTCGGGAGACATGCAGACATGACCGAGACGTTCTCCGGTCAATAACCAACAGCGGGATCTAGATACCCATGATGGCTCCCACATGTTCCATGATGATCTCATCGGATGAACCACGATGTCAAGGACTTAATCAATCCCGTATACAATTCCCTTTGTCTATCGGTATGTTACTTGCCCGAGATTCGATCGTCGGTATCCAATACCTAGTTCAATCTCGTTACCGGCAAGTCTCTTTACTCGTTCCGTAACACATCATCCCGTGATCAACTCTTTGGTCACATTGCGCATATGATGATGTCCTACCGAGTGGGCCCAGAGATACCTCTCCGCTTACACGGAGTGACAAATCCCAGTCTCGATTTGTGCCAACCCAACAGACACTTTCAGAGATACCTGTAATGCACCTTTATAGCCACCCAGTTACGCTGTGACGTTTGATACACCCAAAGCATTCCTACGGTATCCGGGAGTTGCACAATCTCATGGTCTAAGGAAATGATACTTGACATTAGAAAAGCTTTAGCATACGAACTACACGATCTAGTGCTATGCTTAGGATTGGGTCTTGTCCATCACATCATTCTCCTAATGATGTGATCCCGTTATCAATGACATCGAATGTCCATGGTTAGGAAACCGTAACCATCTATTGATCAACGAGCTAGTCAACTAGAGGCTTACTAGGGACATGGTGTTGTCTATGTATCCACACATGTATCTGAGTTTCCTATCAATACAATTATAGCATGGATAATAAACGATTATCATGAACAAGGAAATATAATAATAACCAATTTATTATTGCCTCTAGGGCATATTTCCAACAGGGGGCTGTCGGGAACCCAGGCCCACCTCTACCGGGATGGAGCCACCTGCCCCTTCAGCCCCCATCTCTGAACAGTATCACAGGTAATGTAACAGTGTAAAGTATATAGTATATGCCCGTGATCACCTCCCGAAGTGATCACGGCCCAGTAGTATAGCATGGCAGACGGACAAGAGTGTAGGGCCACTGATGGAACGCTAGCATCCTATACTAAGCAGTAGGATAGAAGGTAAAGGTAACAACAGTAGTAGCAAGGATAGGCTATGCAGAAGTATAGGAATAACGAAAAGCAGTAACATGCTACACTACTCTAATGCAAGCAGTATAGAGGAGAGTAGGCGATATCTGGTGATCAAGGGGGGGCTTGCCTGGTTGCTCTGGCAAGAAGGGTCATCAACACCATAGTCGACAACAGGGGTACTGGCAGCGGTCTCGGGGTCTACCAGAAAGAAGTAACGGAGGGGAACACAATAAATAATAGTGCAATCAAAGCATCACAAGGCATAACAGGACAATACGTGGTGCTAGGGGTGCCCTAACGCGGTATGAGGTGGTACCGACAAAGGGGGGAAACATCCAGGAAAATATCCCTGGGGTTTCGCGTTTTTGGACAGATGAATTGGAGGGGGAAATTTGCGTGTTCGCTATGCTAGGGATGCGTGGCGAATGAACGGGCTGCGTATCCGGATTTGTCTCGTCGTTCTGAGCAACTTTCATGTAGAAAGTATTTTCATCTGAGCTACGGTTTATTTTATATGATTTTCTAAAGTTTTAAAACATTTTTAGAATTTAATTAATTTAATTTAAACTAACATTATCCAGAATAGTGTTTGCTGATGTCAGCATGACATCAGCATGACGTCAGCAGTCAACAGGGGGTTGACTGGGTCAAACTGACGTGTGGGTCCCGTCTGTCATTGACACAATAACCTAATTAACCTATTAATCAGTTTAATTAGTTAATTAGGTACCTAATGTTTAGTTAGTTTAATTAAACAGGATTAATTAAGTTAATTAATTTAGTTAATTAATTAATTAACATTTTTATTTACTTATTTTTTAAATTTCTTTTTAATTCATTTTTTTACGTTCTGCGCACGGGCCCCGTCCGTCATTGGGCCAAAGGCCTTTGCAGGGCGGGCGTGTGTGGCGTTGGGCGCCGGGCGCGGGGTCGCCTGGACCCGAGCGTGCGCGGGCTGGCCGGCGGCCACGGCAGGGCAGCCGCAGCCGGCCGGAGCGGGCCGGCGAGGTGAGGGGGCGGCGGCCAAGCGCGACACTAGGGGGAGCCTGTGGGCGCGCACAGCAGGCGGCGGGCACGGCGCGGATGCAGTAGTGGACGCGGCACACGGTGACGGGGCTCGGCACGGGGAGCAAGGGCGGCAGTGAGGCGATGCGAGGGCGCGGTCGCGCTTGCCGGGGTCGATGGCCTCGGCCCCGAACGGCGTGCAGAGAGTGAGCGGGGGGGCGAGTGGGGCGACGGGGTGGGGTTAGGGTTTGGGTCATGGGGGATATGGGGAATGGGGGGTGGCCGGCTGGGCCTTTGCCCAGTTGGGCCGGTGGCCTGGCCGGTTGTGGCCTGGTGGGCCGAAGCCCAAGGGGCCGGGGGGTTCTTTTCTTTTATTTTTGCTTTCTGTTTTGTTCCTTTTCCTTTTATTTATTTTCTTTTACTGTTTTAATTCAACTTAGGGCATATAAGTATTTTATAAATTTGTGTTTTCTTT
Organism: Triticum urartu; assembly: GCF_003073215.2. Lineage (NCBI taxonomy): Eukaryota > Viridiplantae > Streptophyta > Magnoliopsida > Poales > Poaceae > Triticum > Triticum urartu. The sequence continues at coordinate 33,185,282 of NC_053025.1, forward strand.
ACTCTAATTACCTATGCAATATTTGGCACTAACCGAACATTTTTGTTTTGATGTTTGAAAACTTTTGATGTTTGACAATATTTAAATTTTGAATTTGAAAGTTTCGAACCGAAGCGAGATTAGCAACAGTAAACGAGGTGACGTGGCATCATTAGCAGAGGTTCACTGTAGCTTAAATATCCGGGCGTCACAACATGACACCACTAGAGGGATGACAACATACATCTCATCAAAATATCGAATGAATACCAAATTCACATGACTACTAATAGCAATACTTCTCCCATGTCCTCAGGAACAAACATAACTACTCACAAAGCATATTCATGTTCATAATCAGAGGGGTATTAATATGCATATTGGATCTGAACATATGATCTTCCACCAAGTAAACCAACTAGCATCAACTACAAGGAGTAATCAACACTACTAGCAACCCACGGGTACCAATATGAGGTTTGGATACAAAGATTGGATACAAGAGATGAACTAGGGTTTGAGATTAGATGGTGCTGGTGAAGATGTTGATGGAGATTGACCCCCTCCCGATGAGAGGATCGTTGGTGATGACGATGGTGATGATTTCCCCCTCCCGGAGGGAAGTTTCGCTGGCAGAACAGCTCCGCCGGAGCCCTAGATTGGTTTCGCCAAGGTTCCGCCTCGTGGCGGCGGAGTTTCGTCCCATAAGCTTGCTTATGATTTTTTCTCAGACGAAAGACCTCATATAGCAGAAGATGGGCATCGGAGGGCCACCAGGGGGCCCACGAGGCAGGGGGCGCGCCCAGGGGGTAGGGCGCACCCCCCACCCTCGTGGCTGGTGGGTGGCCCCCCTCTGGTACTTCTTGTGCCCTATATTTTTTATATATTCTGAAAAGTGCTCCCGTGGAGTTTCAGGACTTTTGGAGATGTGCAGAATAGGTCTCTAATATTTGCTCCTTTTCTAGCCCAGAATACCAGCTGCCGGCATCCCCCCTCTTCGTGTAAACCTTGTAAAATAAGAGAGAATAGGCATAAGTATTGTGATATAATGTGTAATAACAGCCCATAATGCAATAAATATCGATATAAAAGCATGATGCAAAATGGACGTATCAACTCTTTATAGAAAAAATGGGCACACGGTTTCGTAAATAAAAGATACTATGTGAAAACCCTTCGTATGGGTATTGTAGTACTAGTATGAACACCCCATCATTCACGAGATGAGGTATAAGCCCACAAACCAGCCCGTCCTCTTTGGCTCCTATTAGTGAGTACCGCCAACATATCAGCAACGACATTAAACATGATATGAGACATCGGATCATCCTGTCTCAGTCCCTATTGTGTCTGAAAATAATGACCTATATCTTCATTAACCTTGAGCCCTACGCTGCCAGCTTGTACAAAGGATACGACCTGCTTCCCCATGCCACATCAAAATCTTCATATGTAAGGGCTCATTCGGTTTGGAGGGAAGCACCGCATGGAATTTTTTTTCCACGAATTCAGCCCAATAAACGGGCCTGACCAACTAGTGAAGTCGCCAACGATGATGAGCACATGAGCGAGTTCAGCAGCATGCAGATGGAGTACTTTGTAAGTCATCTCGGTCTATCCTCTCCCTCTCCTGTCTGTTCTAGGGTTAGGGTTAGGGTTTAAAGATATTTGAGATTTCTTCCATTTAAGTTGATATATGTGAGTGGTAGTTGATATATATATATATATGTATATATATATATATATATCTGTGTGTGTGTTTGCTGTTGCAGCAAACTCCTGACACTGCGATAGACCCTAGTTTCCGTGGCCCTATGACTGAATCTGAGAGAAGGTGCATCCTGCACAGGCAGAGACTAGGCAAGTTTGTGGCATTTGAAGGCACTGACACTGGCAGGAGATTCATAGGATGTGCTACTGAGGTAATGGACCAAATTCTTCCCAACCTTTTGCTTGTCAGATATGATAGTGTATGTTCCAAATTTGTTGCCACTGCCAATGCAACATCTCAATTGAGTTAAAAACCAATTCCAACTATCACCGCCTTCCTTGTCAACCACACCAAAAGCTATAGGATAAATATTGTTGTTTCCATCCCTTCCTGTGGCTGCAAGAATTTGCTGTCTAGTGGTTAACTTGATGAAGCATCCATCAAGACCTATAAATGGTCTGCAACTATTAAGGAAACCTTTCTTTGAAGCTGCTAAACAGTAGAACATATACTTGAATCTAGGAGTAGGTGCTGGGTTCTCTGGATCTTCAAATGTTGTTACTATACACCTGCTACCTGGGTTTGTGTCAAGAACTACTTGAAGATAACCCCTGAGCCTCAAGGACTGCTGCTTGTGGTCACCTCGAACTACATCAACAGCCTTCCTCCTTGCCCTATATGCCACACTTCTTGATACATCCACTGAAAACTTAGTCTTGGTCTTTGATAATCCACAAGTATATGGGATCAATTTTAGCCTCTTTAGATAAGTAAGAGTGTTGAACCTAATGAGTAGCTAAAGGTAGAACAAATATTCCCTCAAGTTCTATCGACCACTGATACAACTCTACGCACGCTTAACGTTCGCTTTACCTAAAACCGGAAGAGAGGGGGAGAGAGCCCCCCTTCTTCTTCTTCTTCCTTGACCTTCTCCCTAGATGGGAGAAGGGTTTCCCCTCTAGTCCATGGCCTCCATGGCATGGGAGGGGCGAGAGCCCCTCCGAGATTGGATCTGTCTCTCTGTTTCTGTGTTCACTGATTATGCCCTTTCACCGTTTATTAAATTCCTGGAGATCTGTAACTCTGATTGGGCTGAATTTTGGACATGATTTTTATCCAGATATTAGCTTTCTTGCGGCGAAAGAAGGGCACCAACCGCCTTACAGGGTGGCCACGAGGGCCCAGGGCGCGCCCCCTGCCTCGTGGCCCCCTCGGGCATCGTCTCGCGTTGATTCCACTTCCCAAAATTCACATATATTCCAAAAAAAATCTCCGTCAGTTTTTATCCCGTTTGGACTCCGTTTGATATAGATTTTCTGCGAAACAAAAAACATGCAACAAACAGGAACTGACACTGGGCACTAGATCAATATGTTAGTCCCAAAAATAGTATAAAAAGTTGCCAAAAGTATATGAAAGTTGTATAATATTGGCATGGAACAATAAAAAATTATAGATACGACGGAGATGTATCAGCATCCCCAAGCTTAATTCCTGCTCATCCTCGAGTAGGTAAATGAAAAAAAAGATAATTTTTTATGTGGAATGCTACCTAGAATAATCTTGATCATGTAATCTAATCATGGCATGAATATTAAGACACGAGTGATTCAAAGCAATAGTCTATCATTTGACATTAAGACAATAATACTTCAAGCATACTAATAAAGCAATCATGTCTTTTCAAAATAACATGGCCAAAGAAAGTTATCCCTACAAAATCATATGGTCTGGCTATGCTCCATCTTCACCACACAAAATATTCAAATCATGCACAACCCCGATGACAATCCAAGCAGTTGTTTCATACTTTTGATGTTCTCAAACCTTTTCAACTTTCACAATACATGAGCATGAGCCATAGACATAGCACTATGAGTGGAATAGAATATGATAGTGGAGGTTTTGTGGAGAAGACAAAAAGGAGAAAGTCTCACATCGACGCGGCTAATCAATGGGCTATGGAGATGCCCATCAATTGATGTCAATGTGAGGAGTAGGGATTGGCATGCAATGGATGCACTAGAGCTATAAGTTTATGAAAGCTCAAACTGGAAACTAAGTGGGTGTGCATCCAACTTGCTTGCTCATGAAGACCGAGGGCACTTGAGGAATCCCATCGTTGGAATATACTCCCTCCGTTCCAAAATAGATAACCCAACTTTATACTAACTTTGCACCAAAGTTAGTATAAAGTTGGGCCATCTATTTTGGAACGGAGGGAGTACAAGCCAAGTTCTATAATGAAAATTCCCACTAGTATATGAAAGTGATAACTCAAGAGACTCTCTATACGAAGAACATGGTGCTACTCTGAAGCACAAGTGTGGTAAAAGGATAGTAATATTGTCCCTTCTCTCTTTTCTCTCATTTTTTTATTTTTTTATTTTTTTCTTTTTTTGGTGGGCTTCTTTGGCCTCTTTTATTTTTTGTGGGCTTCTTTGGCCTCTTCTATTTTTTTTGTAAAGTCCGGAGACTCATCCCAACTTGTGAGGGAATCATAGCTTCCATCATCCTTTCGTCACATGGGACAATGCTCTAATAATGGTGATCATCACACTTTTATTTACTTACAACTCAATATTACAACTCGATACTAGAACAAAGATATGACTCTATATGAATGCCTCCGGCGGTGTACGGGGATGTGCAATGATCTAGCGTAGCAATGACATCAAAAACGAACAAGCCATGAAAACATCATGCTAGCTATCTTACGATCATGCAAAGCAATATGACAATAAATACTCAAGTCATGTATATGATGATGATGGAAGTTGCATGGCAATATATCTTGGAATGGCTATGGAAATGCCATAATAGGTAGGTATGGTGGTTGTTTTGAGGAAGATATAAGGAGGCTTATGTGTGAAAGAGCGTATCATATCACGGGGTTTGGATGCACCGGCGAAGTTTGCACCAACTCTCGAGGTGAGAAAGGGCAATGCACAGTACCGAAGAGGCTAGCAATGATGAAAGGGTGAGAGTGCGTATAATCCATGGACTCAACATTAGTTATAAAGAACTCACATACTTATTGCAAAAATCTACTAGTTATCGAAACAAAGTACTACGCGCATGCTCCTAGGGGGATAGATTGGTAGGAAAAGACCATCGCTCGTCCCCAACCGCCACTCATAAGGAAGACAATCAATAAATACCTCATGCTCCAACTTCGTTACATAACGGTTCACCATACGTGCATGCTACGGGAATCACAAACCTCAACACAAGTATTTCTACAATCCACAACTACCCACTAGCATGACTCTAATATCACCATCTTTATATCACAAAACTATTGCAAGGAATCAAACATATCATATTCAGTGATCTACAAGTTTTATGTAAGATTTTATGACTAACCATGTGAATGACCAGTTCCTGTCATCTCTCTAAATAGATATAAGTGAAGCAAGAGAGTTTAATTCTTTCTAAAAAAGATATGCCCACGCTCTAACAAATATAAGTGAAGCAAAAGAGCATTCTACAAATGGCGGTTTTCTATGTGAAGAGAAACAGGCAATCCAAACTTCAGAAGATATAAGTGAAGCACACGAAGCATTCAATAGAGCCATACTCAAAAGATATAAGTGAAGTGCAATGAGCATTCTATAAATCAACCAAGGACTATCTCATACCAGCATGGTGCATCAAAGAAAAGTGAAAACTAAATACAAAAGATGCTCCAAGATTCACGCATATCATATGACCAATAAAAATATAGCTCCAAGTGAAATTACTGATGATCGTTAGAAGAAAGAGGGGATGCCTTCCGGGGCATCCCCAAGCTTGGTTGCTTGGGAGTCCTTGAATATTTCCTTGGGGTGCATCGGGAATCCCCAAGCTTAGGCTCTTGCCACTCCTTATTCCTTCATCCATCGTGATCTCTCCCAAAACTTGAAAACTTCAATCACACAAAACTCAACAGAAAGCTCGGTAAGATCCGTTAGTATAATAAAGCAAATCACTACTCTAATTACTGTTGCAAACCAATTCATATTTTGTTTTTGCATTGTAGCTACTGTAATATAACTTTTTCAAGGCTTAATCCACTGATAGAAATTGATAGTTTCATCAAAACAAGCAAACTATGCATCAAAAACAGAATCTGTCTTAAATAGGATAGTCTATAGTAATCTGAACATTCACCATACATCTGGTACTCAAA